>NW_015164712.1:522-43831 GCF_001447785.1 Gekko japonicus | reverse complement strand
CACATGAACAAGTCATTGTATTCAGACAATCACCACAGGGAAGCAATTAAAAGCAAGCCTCCATCGGGGAGCCATACTCTTTAGACCAGCCCAGAGTATAAAATCACTTAGAATTTAGAAACAGACACATGAATCTGCCTTATGCTGAGCCAGCCCACATGTCTGTCAAGATCAGTATTGTCTGACTGACAGCAGCAGTCCAGAGTCTCAAGTAAAGGTCTTTCCCATCACCTCTTATATGATCCTTTTAACTGGAGGTGCTGGGGATTGAACCTGGGAACTTCTGCCTGCAAAACAGATGTTCTGCCTGAGCCACAGTCCCACCCCTGTCAAACAATGAGAACAGCTACGTCTTTTTAATGACTTTTTAATTTCAGTTAATAAATATAATAATAATATAATAATAATATCTTTCGATTTATTGATCGCTCAATCCTGTAGAGCTGCTGGCTCTGAGCGATTTACAGTGACACAAGTTTTCACAAGGGACTATCAATGATTCATAGGGGGCAAGGGAGGACAACATATAATTATTTAAATCGCACACGTTTGCAGCCAACGGGGATTTTGTTCAGCTGTAGGCTTCAGACGTGTTCCGGACGGCATTCACTTTCGGGTCTGCTTGATGACGTCAGTTCTTCCAGGACAGCTTTGAGTCGTAGTGCCGCACTGCCACCGCCTGGCCGGATTGGCCCATCACAGGCTTCTTAATACCGAAGAGGTCTTTTTCCAGGCTTACGAGCTTACGAGCTGGACCTTCCGTTCGCAGGCTAACACCTCCCCCACGGGCATTTAGTGTGCCCAATAAACAATGAAACATGACCATGAAACATGAACTACAATTGTACAGTCATCTAAATCATTGTTGCTGTTCAGTCGCACAGTCGAGTCCAACTCTTCACGACCCCATGGACAAGATCTCGCCAGGCCCTCCTGTTTTCCACCGTCCTCTGAAGTTGGCTCAATTTCATGTTCATTGCATCTATGACACTGTCTAACCATCTCATCCTTTGCCGTCCCCGTCTTCTTTGACCTTCAATCTTTCCCAGCATCAGGGTCTTCTCCAGTGAGTGCTCCCTTCTCATTTGGTGGCCAAAGTATTTGAGCTTCAGTTTCATTATCTGGCCTTCCAGGGAACAGTCAGGGTTGATTTCTTTTAGGATTGACTGATTTGATCTTCTTGCAGTCCAAGGGACTCTCAAGAGTCTTCTCCAGCACCATAGTTCAAAAGAATCCATTCATCTAATTCATACATAACTCCAATTGTCTATAATCATTTAAATCACACATAAAAGTCATACATAAAATATTTGCACAATCATCTAAATCATACAAAAGAAAGACATACGACAAAAAACTACAATCATTTAAATCATATGTGTTTTTGTAGTATTACTGGGTAAAATATTTAATAACATATTTTGGGGTCCATCACAAACTTAAGTTTTAATATCTTTTGCATTTCTTCGTGTACTTCTATCCAATATTTTCTTGCTTTCTTACATGCCCACCACATATGGAAAAATGTTGCATTCATATTCTGACATGTCCAATATTTTCCAGTGTACTCTTTATTAGTTTTTGCAATGTCTTTAGGAGTAATATACCTTCTTAAAAAAATTATACCAGTTCTTCCTTAATATTTGGACACACACGACTAAAACAGATGAACAAATATAAGGTCAACGGTCATGTAGGTCTGACCCGCAATCAACAGTCATACGACTTATAAGAATTGCTGTACATGTATTGTGCTCTAAAGCATTACAATATGATACACAACTTAATAGAATCTATAAACCAAGGTACAACGTCGTCTCCGGATTATTTACCAACGTTTCAAAAAATGAATCTTCTTCAGGAAGTTTTATAGAAGTGCCAAAGCTCTCATTTTCATAGAAGCTAGATAACAAGTCTTAAGCATATCACAATTCAGTAGGATCACCGAGGATCCAGAAAAAAACACAGAGTGTTAATTGAGATCAGCGTCCTACTGAATCGTGATATGCTTAAGACTTGTTATCTAGCTTCTATGAAAATGAAAGCTTTGGCACTTCTATAAAACTTCCTGAAGAAGATTCATTTTTTGAAACATTGGTAAATAATCCGGAGACGACGTTGTACCTTGGTTTATAGATTCTATTAAGTTGTGTATCATATTGTAATGCTTCAGAGCACAATACATGTACAGCAATTCTTATAAGTCGTATGACTGTTGTTTGCGGGTCAGACCTAAACGACCGTTGCCCTTTTTTTGACCGTTGACCTTATATTTGTTCTTCCTTAATATTTGACATTCAGTAAATTTAATTCCTTTAGTCCCTAGGTTTTGCCATTGGCTCATGCATACATTTTCTCCAAAATTTTTCATCCATTTTATCATAGTGTTTTTATTTGCTCTTTTTCTGTATCATATTACAATAACATTGTATACATTTTTCCTAGTAGGTGCTTTAAGTCTCCAGTAATTAGTCGTTCAGAAGCCATTTTCTCTCTTAACTTTCTTTGACTATTTGGAGAACAACTATATCTTGAACAGTGTATAAGAACAACAAGGGGAAGGGATGATGGAGAAAGCAGTATAACACCAGCACCAAATGGGATTGCTGTATCAGTATCAGGGCCAAGCCCTAGGACAAAGCGCAAGGCAGCTTTGGCAGGCTCAAAATACAGTTTATAGGTTAGAATGTTATGAGCCATGTTCTGTGTATGGCTTTGTGCCCCAGAGTTATTCATTTTAAAATCTCCACCCTTACTTGATTCAAAACAGATTATAATGCATATGTTAAAACATTACAAAAGTAATAGCTTGTGTTCTACCACTCTGCTCAGCAAAGTCTGAAGCCTTACTGCAGCCTAAGGAGCCTTCCTCCAACTTCGTGGCTTTTCCTCTGGTAGAAGAGCCACTCACGATGAAGGAAGGTTCTTTTAGGCTGGAGGAGGTTTTCAAATATGCCTGAGAGGAATGGTAGGATACAGGCACAAGAGATCCGAAATGCACAAGAGATCAAGACAACTACAAAAGGTCAAAACTCAGCTCAGCTGACCAGAAATCATGAACAGTCATGAATTGAATGAGGCTAAGACAGAGATCTGAAAACAGAGATCTGAAAAAACTGCTTTGGGAAGACTAGCAAGGATGCCATTCTGTGGACCTTCCTCAGAAGACCACCCCATTGTGTGTGGAAGGGCATCACTGAGATCTTGCTATGGAGGAAATTCAGAAATGAAATGAGGACACCTCAAGTCACATCTGATGGGAGAAACTAAGCTAGTGTGTGGGTCAATACAGGGAGAGAAGTTCCTCAGGTATTTATATCTAATATGATTTCCACCAGAAAACAATTTTGTAACCACTCTGGGTTCACGCCAAAAAATGGCTTTGGTGGAAGAAGGCAGCTGTGATTAATGAGCTTGGTGAAAAAGAAACAAAGCAGCTTCTTGAGCTCGGCCATGTTTACCTTCAAATTGCTGCTCTCCACCTACTCATAAATGTTGATACCAAGAGACCTCATCATGCCTAAACCTATTATCATCATACTCATTAAGGGTCCCAAAGCAAGTAACACTGTAAATAAGTAAGAGCGTAGAAATTAGCAGGATTTGCTCACTTAAGTTAACACAGTAAATTAATAAAAACCCAATAAATGGCAAGGAGAAGAGTATACTGAGGTGATGGAGGACAGTATGCCTATTGGGGCAGAGAATTAGTCAGACATTCTCCTAGGCTGTTTTTAGGGAGAATGAATATCTCCTTAAAAGTAATATTTATTTTCTTTACTAATGGCATCCTGGTGGTAGAAAGTATCATCAAGTCACAGCCGACTTACGGTGACCCTGTAGGGTTTTTAAGGCAAGAGACAAATAAAGATGGTTAATGGCATCTTAGACAAGGTAATTCTTTTTAAAAGATATAAAGATATAAAGCCATAGTTGCATAAATCCCTAAGTATCCTGGAATCAGGATATCTGAAGGAAAACTAGTACTGTGTTTCTGGTCTGTGTACCCTAACATTGCAACTATATAAGTGGTTATCATAGACAGGGCAGCTGTTTTGTCTGCTCCAACTTTTCAAGATAATAATTACAGTTCCGGATAAGTAGTTATGTGTTCTTTGCCCTAGTAATAAACTGTTGTGCTGAATTTTACAAGTGCTTATTTCTAGCAAGGACTTGCTTATTCTCTGTTGGCCATTTTTTGTTTGCTCATAATCATCTTAAGAGGTTTGGAACCAATGCGCTCCTAAAGTACAAGACCTGGAGTAAAAGTGGGGACAGAATCCTACAATGTGACTTCATGACAAATTAGCCAGTCTTGTTAGGCTTGTGCATGGTTATCACTGCCTGTTCTCCAAAGAGACAATGTCCTACCTGTGCAAATGCATTTGATAAGGCCAAACTAGATGGCATCCTCACGTCCGCCATGGGGAGGGGCTGTTTTGTCACATTAAAAGGTATGGGGGAAAAACAAGAGTGTCTCAGCCCACCATACTATGAGATTAGGACCTCACAGCATTTCTAAATCACTTTAAAATGGTGGCAGCATCCCAGTGATAGACACTAGGATGTGGTCACATCTAGTTGGGCCCATAGTTTAGTACTAATCAGGAAGACATGAAATATTACTCAGCTTCTAAAAGTTCTGTTTTAGTCCTTTGGGGTTTTTCCTCAATAAAAAAGCCAACGAGAAAGCCATTAGCTCACCAATTCATTAGCTCAACAAATCATTTGGGTACATTAATTTAGTCTTTTGTTGCTCTCACATAACCCTACAGCTAGGTAGCAAATTTTAAATGCATTGCTTTTTATCACTGAATTTGTTTCAACCCTTGACTGTCTTTAAATATTTCTCCTCAGTTCAATCAAAGCTAAGCTTGGCATTGGGCAACCTTCCCTGGGTGGCAAGGTAAACTGTTTACAGGAACACCAAGACTAGCAAGCGGACTAATGCCCCAGTCATGCCATTATTTTCATTCTTCTCAGAGCATCCAGGAAGCAGCATGAAAACTCTTTATTTGCACACTCTCGGTATGATCCTAAAAGGAGTCATACCCTCCCTAACTCCACTGAAGCCAATGGTTTTAGATGGATGTAATTTAGGATTGCACTATCTGCCACTCAGATTAAGAGGACCCCCCTGGACATATCTCATCTGAAGGTGCTAGCGGTGTTGAGAACAGTTAGGTGTGGGGTCAATTCAGGCATAATGGCAGGAGATCTATGATCCAATCTTCTTAGGGTTGCCAGTCCCCAGGTCCTGGCAGAGGTTCCCTTGGGTTTTGGGGCTTCTGCCCACCACCAGCCAGATGGCCAGTGGGAAAACTCTACCTCCAAACAGTGATGTCACTGTGTGATGCTCCCGACACAAAGATGTCACCAGGAAGTGACATCATCATATTGGGGATGTCACCGAGCAATGGTCTAGTTTGAGGGCAAAACTCTATGGTTTGAAGCTGGTTTTACCATAGACTTTTGCCCAAAAACCAAAGCATCACTGTGAACATCCCCAGTGTGATGACTTCATTGCATCAGGGATGTCCTGGAATGCCTCAAGAATCCCCCCCCCCCATTGGTGTGATGAGTGGACCAGGCAACCCTAAATCTGCTGTAGTTTTAAAAACTGTTAATAGCAACACAGCAAGGGTGTGGGAGAGGGAAATTGGATCAAAGTTCTGGCACATTGGCAAGGTAATAAAGGGAGGGTTATTAATTTAAAGTCATCCAACCTCCTCAAAGTTGCTATTTGCCTAAGACAAAAACTAGTCCCATAGGGATACCCATTTCCCCCCACATGGGGCAAACAGTAGACTGGAGAGGCAATTAAAAATGGGAAAGTAGTATACAGGAATTGTTAAAAAGAAACCAACCCTCTCCCAGTGTAGTAGCTCCAATCCTATACACACCTTCTGCAGTATCTATTAAAATTTCAAAGAAAAATGATAACCCAATCACAGATTTGGGTTTGTTCCTTTGATATATATCAAAACAAGATACATCAAAATATTTTTTCCAAATGCCAGAAGATTCTGAGTGACTGCCAGAAGATTCTGAGTCAGGAGGAATGAATGCAGATTTCCAGAGAACAGCAAGGAGAGATAAGGAGGCATTCCTCAACCTGAATGAACAATGCAAAGTAATAGACTTCATTGCATCAGGAAGGACTAGCATGGGAAGGACTAGAGATCTCTTCAAGAAAATTGGAGAAATCAAGGGAGCGTTCCACGCAAAGCTGGCCATGATAAAGGACAAAAATGGTAGGGACCTAACAGAAGCAGAAGAGATTAGGAAAAGATGGCAAGAATACACAGAAGAACTATACAAGAAAGACTTCAACGTCCTTGACAACCACGACGGTATAATCACTTTTTTTAACCAAAGTTTTTATTTAGGACATAAACATACACAGTTAACCATAAATCATCAATATAACCCCTTTCTATTCAGCAATAAAAAACTTATATCATTTTTCCCCTTACATCCTACCCCCTCCCATTTCCCTCCCCTATATATGGCTTCCCGCAGTGCTTCGACCTCTTGCGCTCTTACTTCAAAAATCTATTTCCCATTACATATTTCTCTATTTTTTCACTAGGTAACACTTATGTCTACTCCATCATTCTTACTTTACTTTTCTATAGTCTCCATAACAGTTCTATTTTTAGTAATTATCAAAACTAAATAAAGTGTCCTTTATGTCTCCATATTTTTCCAGATAGTCTTTTAAGTCTTTCCAGTCTTTATAAAAATCCTCTGCGTCCCTGTTATTCAATTTTCTTGTCATTTTGTCCATTTCCACTGCAAACAGCAATTTTTTAATCCAGTCATCAATTCCCGGTACTTCTTCCTGTTTCCAACATTGTGCATAAGCAAGTCTAGCTGTAGTCACCATATACCACATCAAAGTCCTTTTATCTGCATTTACTTCCTCCATTTTCAGCCCCAAAAGTAACAGTTCTGGTTCTTTTTTAAATGTACATTTTAAAATCTTCTCCATCTCTAAATGGATTTGAGTCCAAAAAAGTCTTGCTTTTTCACACATCCACCACATATGATAAAAAGAACCTTCCCTTTTCTTACATTTTCAACACTTATTTGACATATTCTTTTTCATATTTGCAATTTTCTTTGGTGTCATGTACCACCTATACATCATCTTATAACAATTTTCTTTATAATTAGTACATGTAGATATTTTTAATGCATTTTTCCATAAATACAGTATAATCACTGACCTCGAGCCAGACATCCTGGAATGTGAAGGGTTTTTTTTAATTTACATTTTATTATTGAGTATATCAGTCCAACACAAACATAATTCACTATTCATCTTATTGATTTGCTCATTTTCCAGTTTTTACAATCGTGAAACAAACAATAAAAAAATCAATCTGAGGTTACTATTGCAACAACCAAATTTTTTATCTCTTTTAATCCCTCTTCTTTTCTTATGCCCCTATCTTACCCGTTTGTAGATCCCATCCAACTTCCCCATAACTTATGAATCCTCATAATATCACTCAAAAACTACAGTTCCTACTAACTCACATAATACTATTTTCTTCTTTCATCTTCTTCTGTACCTGAATTGAAAAGTTGAAAGGGTTGCCTCCGATTATGGGGGCTGTAGAGAACACCTCTACAGCGAGAGGTCAAATAACCTCTCTCCCTATATATGGAGGTCTTGGGGGGGGGCACGCTCTTCGCCTCCTTGCTACACCCAGTTATGACAATACATACTCTAAACTTCAAATTAAACACCTCTTCCATATTTCTATCCTGCATAGACATGTTTGGAGATACAGTCTACTCTTATACTAATACATCCTGCTTAGAATTATTTCCTCTTACTTATCCTATAGCCTAACTATCAATACCAAAGTATATTATTCCCTTCACAGCTCCCCATCTTTCAATTTCATAACAGCTTCAACCAGTTTTTTCCCGTCATCTCATCATGTGCTGTGAATGTTTTATTTTTTATATTCACAGCCAAATGTCCAAGTGCTAACCATCTATATGGTATTTCCTTTTCTCTCAATGTTTTAGCCGTTTCGCGCAAACTTTGTCTTGCAATCAGCACCTCTGGGATGACGTCAGCATATAGAAACACACATGTGTCTTCAAGGAGCAAACCCTTTTTTTCTCGAGCTATTTTAAAAAGTTTATTCCTTATATTGAATTCTTTGAATTTGATGATAATGTCCTGCGGAACTCCTGCGGGGGCTCTCTTTGAAATGTTGATTCGGAAAGCCGAGGTAATTATCTCTTCCAAAGTCTCTGTTACACCCTCCGACCGCAGCGTCTGTAGAAGCCATTTGTTTAATTCCTCCTTTAGGTGACCCGTTGCACAAAAGTTGGGGGAAACTCCCCGTAGCTTCGCTTTTCTTTCCCTTAGTCTCGTCTCCTGAAGTATAATCCTGTTCTTGGCCCATTTTTCAAACATGTGTATCTCTGATAAATCGTCCAAAACTTTCCTCGCCATCTGAAGTGCAGAGTCTGACTTCTTGTCCATTGTTTTTACAGCTGAAGCCAATTTGTCTAGTTTCTGATTTATCGGGTCGATAACACTCTTGAGCTGGGCGAATTCCTTTCTTAATTGTCCCACATCAGAAGACAAAGCCTTTATCTCACTTTTAATCTCCTTCTTTATTTCTTTTAACGCCTGTGCGATTGGAGCTTGGTAATTTAGATTTGTATCTCCTCCTGCTGCAGCCATTTCCTCCAGCGAGGAGAAGTCTCGCTCTGACTCTTCAGAGTCAGTAGTTTCCTTCATTAGTAGTTTAAGAGGTGAGTTTTTAACACCTTTTTTGCCTCGGACTCTTCCCTTGGCTGGCATTGATAGTTTTTTTTAAAGTTACCTTGTTTTTGTAGAGTAAACATTGTTTTTCCGTTGGGGGTAGCAGGAGAGTGAGTAAGCTGCAGCCGGCCAGAAGGACTGCTGCCACGCCCCCCGAATGTGAAGTTAAATGAGCCTTAGAAAGCATTACTAACAACAAAGCTAGTGGAGGTGATGGTATTCCAGCTGAGCTATTCAAAGTCTTAAAAGATGATGCCGTTAAAGTACTGCACTCAATTTGCCAGCAAATTTGGAAAACGCAACAGTGGCCACAGGATTGGAAAAGGTCAGTATACATTCCAATCCCAAAGAAGGGCAATGCCAAGGAATGTTCAAACTAACGCACAATTGCACTCATATCACACGCTAGCAAGGCCATGCTCAAGATCCTACAAGCTAGGCTTCAACAGTACGTGGATAGAGAACTGCCAGAAGTACAAGCTGTGTTTCGAAGAGGTAGAGGAATTAGAGATCAAATTGCCAACATTCGCTGGATTATGGAGAAAGCAAGAGAGTACCAGAAAAACATCTGCTTCATTGACTATGCTAAAGCCTTTGACTGTGTGGATCACAACAAACTATGGCAGGTCCTTAAAGAGATGGGAGTACCAGACCAACTTACATGTCTCTTGAGAAACCTGTATAAGGGTCAAGAAGCGACAGTTAGAACCGGATATGGAACAACTGATTGGTTTAGCATAGGAAAAGGAGTACAACAAGAATGTATATTGTCACCTTGCTTATTTAATATATATGCAGAGTACATCATGTGAAATGCTGGCCTGGATGAATCACAAGCGGGAATTAAGATTGCTGGGGAAAAGATCAACAACCTCAGATATGCAGACGATACCACTCTGATGGCAGAAAGTGAAGAGGACCTCAAGAGCCTCTTGCTCAGGGTAAAAGAGGAGAGCGCAAAAGTGGGCTTGAAGCTCAACATCAAAAAAACTAAGATCATGGCATCCGGCCCCATCACTCCTTGGCAAATAGAAGGGGAAGTCGTGGAAGTAGTGACAGACTTCACGTTCCTGGGATCCCAGATCACCGCAGACTGTGACAGCAGCCATGAAATTAAAAGATTTCCTTGGGAGGAAAGTGATGGCGAACCTAAACAGCATGATAAAAAGTAGAGACATCACCCTGCCAACAAAAGTCCGCATGGTCAAAGCAATGGTATTCCCAGTAGTCATGTATGGCTGTGAGAGTTGGACTATAAGGAAGGCCGAGCGCCGAAGAATAGATTCTTTTGAACTATGGTGCTGGAGGAGACTCTTGAGAGTCCCTTGGACTGCAAGAAGAACAAATCAGTCAATCCTCAAAGAAATCAACCCTGACTGTTCCCTGGAAGGCCAGATAATGAAACTGAAGCTCAAATACTTTGGCCACCAAATGAGAAGGGAGCACTCACTGGAGAAGACCCTGATGCTGGGAAAGACTGAAGGTCAAAGAAGATGGGGATGGCAAAGGATGAGATGGTTAGACAGCGTCATAGATGCAACGAACATGAAGTTGAGCAAACCTCAGAGGACGGCGGAAGACCAGAAGGCCTGGTGTGATCTGGTCCGTCAGACTCGACTGTGCAACTGAACAGCAGCAACATAAACTGTCATAGAGGAAAGGGCACAGCTTAATGATAGACTACCTGCTTCGTATGCAGAAGTTCTATCACATCTCTAGTTAAAGGCTTTTAGGTACAAGGCACTGGTAAGGGCCTTTCTCAGCCTTAGATGCTGAAGAGTCACTTCACATTAGACTCTACTGACCCAGAAGGATCAATGGTCAGGCTCAGTAGAAACCAGTTGTATGTTTTGTTTTTAAGACTATTGGGCTGAGTTCAGACTGGCAGTATGAAGTGCGAGGGAGTCATGGCAAAAAGACCTGGAACAACTTGTTCCATGTATTCCCGGTCACACTGCACTGACTGATGAGGGAGCATACCAGGGAGGAGGCGCAAGGGAGCATTCGCATTGTTGGGCCACCCCTGGCGGAGGCGTGGCAGTAAGTGGCTTTTTCCTCACTCTGCGAGGGTGGGAACAGCCAGCGCACATTATCACTGCGGGTTGTTCCTGGCTTTTAGTATTTAGCATGCACACAACCGGGTAGCGGGATCAACGCGCTCTCCAGGGTTTGCTACCACCTTCACCTGGTACTTTTTAAACTCGGGAGGGAAGTGTTCCAAGACGGGTTGAGTATGGCTGGGGAACGCCTGACAGATGTGCCTGTGTGAACCGGCCCCTTTAATCCGTTTGTGAAACGTGCCTATGTCGGGCCAAACTGCCAGTCTGAACTCGGCCTTGGTTGTCACATTTTTATCCCACTATTACCTAAGGCAGAATACGATGTTTTCCCCTCTTTTTTATCCTCCCCCCACCCCCGGTACCCTGGCCATGAGGTAAGTGAGAAAGCGCAACTGTTCCAGTAACATTCTTGTTGAGTAAGCAGTTAAACCCAAAAGTTCCAAGACCTCACCTAGCACTCTAATTCCTACAGCACACTGGTTCTTTTAACAACTTGTCTCTGTAACTACATCCCAGTCTCCACTCACATAGTTTATTGGTTTCTGCAATGGAAAGCAGTGGGGTGATGGGAGGAGATCATCTGAAGCTGCAGTGACTGATGATATTGGAAAATGAGCACATCTATCTGCATGGCAAATATGAAAGGCATTCTCCAGAGGACAGAAGCATACAAATATATATTTATACAATAATTGGACATACATGAAAATAGAATTTTAAGAAGCTTGATTTCGAATATTAATTATTAACAGCAAAAGTGACTGGAATGATCTTTTACCAATTCAAGTGTGTGTGTGTTTAATCTGGTGCATCCTATACAGTTTTGTTTATTTTTGCTTGTGGCCTAGATATTAAGCACTCTTCTTTTTTACTGAAAGGAAAAAAAATTAATACAGCCTTTGCTAGGGGTGTACTGTTGTAATGAAGTCACCATTAATCAAAATGTTTGCTGTAAAAGAATACTCCAGAACTGGATTTTCCCCTTAGGCTAATTCACCATTGACAAAGGTTGGGTCTGGGGGCCCTCCCCCAGTGTCAGATGTAATACAGTCAGATGTGAGTTACAAGTTTTCCTCAGTTTCCATGTGTGCCTAATTCGCATCAGGTCCATGGCACATGTGCAGAGGGGGCCTTAGCTAGGTTTGCCAGCTCTGGGTTGGGAAATACCTAGGAATCTGGGGGGGGGGGGGGGGACCGGGGGTGAGGGTGAGGTTGGGAGAGGGGAAGGACCTCAGCAGGGTATAATGCCATAGAATTCACCTTCCAAAGCAGCCATTTTCTTCAGGGGATCTGAACTTGGTCACCTGGAGATCAATTGTAACAACAGGAGATCTCCAGTTTGCGTCTGGAGGTTGGAAACCCTAGATTTAGCTTTCCATTTTGTGACACTTCCCCAACCTCAAACAATTTGGACAGGCACTATTTTGGGAAAACCATGTATATTTGCCGGGATACACATGGATTTGGTGTAGTGGTTAAGAGTGTGGACTCCAATCTGGGTAGGGTTGCCAAATAATTCTTCGCCAGGAGTGGGGGGCTCCCGGCCAGCGTCGGGTGAGTGCGTGCACATCACCCGGAAGTGACGTAAGCACGCTGGGGGCGGGGCCATGGCCATACAAGGGAAAACCATAGAGTTTTCCCTTGTATGGCAGTGGCCCCGCCCCCAGCGTGCCCGGCGTGCCCACGTCACTTGCTAGTGATGTGCACGCCGGGAGCGGGGTTCCCACCGACGCCCGATTCCGCCACGGCAGAAATCGGGCCTCCAAAGCAGGGGTTTCCCCACCCCCCGGCCCGATTTGGCAGCCCTAAATCTTGGAGAACTGGGTTTGATTCCCCACTTCTCCACATACAGCTGCTGGTGTGACCTTGGGTCAGTTATAAGTTCTTTCAGAGCTGTTCTCTCAATTGCAGTCCTAGAAAGAGACCTCTCAGCCCCACCTACCTCACAGGGTGTCTGTTGAGGGGAAGGAAAGGGGATTGTAAATTGCTCTGAGACTTCTTCGGGTAGTGAAGGGGGGGGGTATGAATCCAATCTCTTCTTCCTTCTCCTCCTCTTCCTGCAACAGGCAAAATAAAGCCAGACTGTTTCAGGTTGGGAAAATGGTACAAAGGGAAAAATGAAGCTTCTTCTTCACATACACCCCGGTTCTGATCCAAATTGGGCACTACATGCACACAGGCTTTAAGGAGAATCCACTACTCACATCTGTGTTCTGCTTAAGACAGGGAGAGAACCTTAGACCCAACCTATATATTATGTAAAGCACAAATAATGAATGAACTATCATAAACATTGGATAGAGGGCACTTGCTGAACTAGGCCCCATCTGATAATACCAGCTACCTGCCTTACCAAGTGTACATGCATCGTTATTTATTTAAAACCATTATAAGCCTGACTTTCTCTCAGATGATTGGGGTCCAAGGGGGGGTAACAGCAATAAAAATCAGTACAAGTTGACATAATTCAATAACAGACTTAAAACAGCCAGCAGAGGAAAAATCCTTAAAAATAAGTTCAACAGACACGGCTGTCATTCAAGACGCCCACAGAGTAATCATCTTGAGGAACCAAATACTCTTCTAAAGAATTCTGTTTTACAAGCCCTTCAAAACTGCAAGAGATGTTTAGATTTTCTAATTTATTCTGGGAGGTTATTCCATAATATATTTGTACTTGCAGCCCACTCACCCCCACCATCTCCCTGGTTTTCTCTCAGATTTCCTTCTTTTTTTGTTGACTACCTCAGGCAAGAGGGAGCATCTAGGAAGTAGGCTGCTTATTCCAATCCATTAGATGGTCTAAAAATGAATTGCTCACTGCCAATTCATATTCTACGAAGTGATACCAATCACTGGATAGACCATGTGTTCATTCTGGTTTCCTTGCCTGCTTCATTATGCAGCAAGGTAATGTGATGAAGAGAGATCCATTTGGGATAGCACTTTCCTATGCCCAGAGCAAATAATCTCACTGGGGTTGAAATCATGTCACACAAGGAACCTGTCCTTGGAGTCCACTCTAGATCCTGAAGTATTTGCTTCTGAACATATGCATGCTACCCTGAAGGTGTACAACGACATCTTGGCCTGCGTCTATCAGTGCAAGCATGTCATCAGAAACTGGCTTACAAAGATTGGGTTCAATGTCTGCATGAACCTGGATCCCCTCTGACTCTCTCTCTCTTTTATCCTTCTGAGCTCTCATCTGCAAGATTCCTTTAGGAAAGTGGAACTCTGAGCTCTTGCTCCCTCTCTGGTCTTTGTGATACTAGCTGGTCTAATTTTTCCTGACATTTCTCCCTTAACAGCAACAGCAGCATGTCAGGACTAATTAAACTATCAGGTGGTCGAATCCCAGAGAAGAACATACATCTGCTCTGATCTGCTCCTACCAAAAAGCTGGGGGAATCTTTCCCACATAAGGGAAGGGAAAGGAAAGGAGAAGGGAGGGGAACAGCAGAGTAATCCCTCCCCCCAAAAAGAAGCCTTGTTCAACCACTCCGAGCAGACAGCGACAGCGAAATAAACAGCAGAGAAGCTCTGGCAGGAAAGTCAGAGAGCTAGAGTGTTCTTGTTGTATTACTTAAAGAATCAGAGGTACAAGAGCAGTGTTCATTGTGTGGTATGTTGTTTCAAAGAGGCCAAAATTAGTGAGGTTCCTACAATGGGGTACAATGTGTACTTGATCCTTAAAGGATAACAATGGGAGTTCTTGCAAAATACAAAATCCCCAGCAATTGAGAGAACAATACCTATCACGCTCCCCACACATATACATACATATTCTTAGCAAGAGGGCAGGTGTCCCACATTGCTAGGGCTGGCTTCCCTTAATCCTTAAAAAAAAGTGTTCCCCACTGATAGCGGGAGTGAGATCTACGTTTCCTTTCACTTTGGGGGAAAAGGGAAGGTGATGGCGTTTATGAACACATGAAACAGCAGTACTTCGAGTCCTTGGTTGTCTTCTCTGACTGACATAGCACCCAAAGGTCTCAGGCAGTCAAAGATGTTTTCCAACATCCCCTACCCAAGATCCTTTCACTCAAACATCAGAGATCGAACCTGGGAACTTGTGTACACAAAGCATGCACTCTGCTACTGAGCTCCACCCTGCCCCATTGCTCTGCTAGAATTTCATTCCCCATTTATATATACAAGTTCTCAACTTTCTACCACCCTCTTTCCAAAATTCCGTAATAGCTGTGATCAAAAGACAGAACCACACAGGGTGTAGGAACCATGCCTAAAGGAGAAGGCTTGATTATCACTGGCTGGTGTCTCTAGAGCTGGTATCTCCAGCACCCCAGTAATGAACACCTGTACAAGCTGAAAGCTTAAGATTAATCAGAAGGACAGTTCAGTCTGGCAACCATAACCTTTAGACTGGGTACAGACTGAGCTGGACACCAGAATATGAAAAACATCTGTAACATTATGCATAAAAAAGCATCTGTCTATACTACTTCACTGTCCAAAGAATGAACTGAGCACCAGGAATATAGACATTCAGCGTCCCTGATGTCAACTAACCAGTGGTTGGTGCACATTAATAGTCTCCTTTCTTGATCAGATTTTTAAAATATCAGATGGAGCATTGGGTTGACTCATCAAATCAGTCCCCCCACACACACCGCCTTCTCTTTCACAGACACAGACACACACCTTAAACCATGCTGTGGTTCTACTTGACCTGATGCTCGGCATGCTCTTGGATGGAAGGGCTTTCATTTAGCCAAGCTATCTACTATTTGTTAGATTTGAGTCCAGTAGCACCTTAGAGACCAAAATGATTTTCAGGGTATAAACTTTTGAGGGTCAAAGCTCCCTTCATCAGATATCGTCAGGGTCTCTGATGAAGAGAGCTTGGACTCAAAATCTAGCTGTTCTACTCCAGACCAACACAACACTCTGAAACTATTATTCTCTGTGCTTCAGTTGTCCATTAGATTTCTTTATACAAACTATAGCCAGGTTTGAAGATCCCTGTGTGAAAATGTCCACCTTGCCAGTTTGAACGCCATTCAATGAAGTCTCCATTGCATAAGGTAAGAGGCCACTGCATCATGAATACAGCAGGAATAACTACCCATTTATGCCACTGAAGAGTGGGCATCAGACCTGTACCTGAAACACTGATTTCATGTCCAGCTGTCAGTTGTTTCAGGATATTCTGCATCACCATAAGTAAACAGACAACTGCAAGCACATGAGAAAGATTTCTGCACTAAGTACCAGCTAAGTTAATTTATGAGTTCATTTATTACATTTGTGTCCTGTCTAAGGAACTCAGGCTGGCATGGTTGGGTTATTGCATTTTATCCTCAGAACAACCCTTAAATAGTGATTTGTCAAAGGGCACGAGTAAACCTTTTGAACAAGTAAAAATCTGAACCCATGTACCCCTGCTCCAAGGCCAACACATTAGACAATGTGCCCGCATTTGTGAAATACCTGCAACTTGCTTTTACCAGGTGTCATAACACAGTATTACCCATGGTCAGCATTACTCATAGCAATGTTAATATGCTTCAGATTTTATCCAAATACAGTCTACAATTTCTTTGTACTTCTGTCACCAGAAGAACAAAATACACTCAGGTTTTCTTGGGCAGAGGTTGTTTGTCCGATGGAATTGTGACTGAAAGGGATGGTTCTAGCCCATTATCTGGAGCAGAAAGCCCTTACACATTACTGAGCATGTGTTGTGTGTACAGTCACTAAGAAGCTATGTATATGCCCATCTTGGAATATGTTGAACAGAGAAGTGTGATATACTAGGGGAGGGGCTGAGATAAAAATTAAGTTGAAACACATCCAGTGAATTTGAATGTCACAAATATAGGTTTGTGCATATTCCTCATCAATCTACAGTTTGGAAAGAATATTGACTTTAATTTGATGTCATTATTGATGGTACGTATGTGACACAGCCTCCCTCTGGAGAGGCAGGTGGCCCCTTCGCTTGCCTTCTCTTCAACATTACAAAACTATTCTTGTTCTACCCGGCTTTCTTTCAGAGAACGCTTTGTTTATTGTGTGCTGTTTTGAGATCCTGGGGGTGGAATGTGATGCTGTTAAGCTCGTTTTTGCTGTATTGGCTTGATTGTTATTTTTAACTGATGATAGCTAGTATGCCGTAAGCAGCTTTTGACAACTGAATATGTGGAAAGGCAATGTATAGGTACACTGTGAAGAGCATCTTTGTGTCTGCTCAGACTTCACTCAATGTCACTGTTTTATACAAGGTGTGGTTTTCCCTTGTGGTTTATCACTCTAAAGATGCTGTCATCCCTGATCTAAAATTCAGATTTCTAGCATCTTGCTGCAGCACTAAGATGACAGGCACATTACTGAATTGCATGAGCATAACAGCTGGAATGGCACATGACTGTATAAAACAGAGACTTGGAAAGAGGGTCATGGGTTGCTCTGACTGAGCCTTCTTGTCACATTTGCATCTGTAGAAGCCACTGGTCTTTCTGGGTGGGTGTTGCTGCTTCCCAAGAGGCTGTCTCGGCCCTGACAGAATTTATTCAACTGGGAAAGTTCTCATGGATATGGAGAGGAAATAGAGCATTATACTCCTAGTGTCCAGAGACCAGGAAAATGAGGAAGGGCCATTAATTCATTTTGAGATGCAGAATTCAATTTCTGAGGTGCATCAGGATTTCCCCCCTTAATTTAATAATAGAATATTATTATTTAGCTATTTATATTTCATTTTTTTCTCCCCAGCCAGGTGCAAAAGGGGCTTACAACATTATTTTAGATAAAGATACATATGACCTTTGGGCCCCACCAACAATAAAACAAAAAAATCAGGGACCGATGCCAAGCCTGAGCTGCCTCAACCTAAGTTCCCTATGCCCCCAAATATACAAAGAAAACATCACGCCTGAACACAGTGCATCAATACCAAGCTTCACAAAAGGTGAAGAAGACAGAGCAGGCTGATCCTCTTGTCTGGCTGAGGACTGATAGCAGTAGAAGCCCCACCAAGGACTTGAAAGAGTTCCATACGGATGGATTAAATGAGCATCCTAGTAGACGATCTCCACCTGGAATCTCTGGAACTGAGGGACTGTGGCTCAGTGGCAGAGCATCTGCTTTGCCGGCAGAAGATCCCAGGCTAGATCTCTGGTGTCTCCAGTTAAGAGAATTATGTAGAAGATGATATGAAAGACCACCCTGGAAAGCTGCTCCCAGTGAAAACAGACAATCCTGTATCAAGGTCAGTATTGCCTACTTTCACTGGCAGAAGCTTTCCAGGGGCTTGGCCAAGATGGTCTATGACACTCAGGGTCTGACTCAGTATGAGGCAGCTCAGTCTATTTAATCTTTATCATGTGACTGGCTAGGGCATCACTGCTCTGGCAGGCCTTATGAACATCAGTGGTTTTAGAACTGACACGGTTGGGAAGGGGAGTGGGGGAAATACCTAGCTGGTTTTAGACAAAATGAAAGATATAGAGGAATCAGATTTTTTTCCTTACACCAGTGACTGGTAGCATTAATCTTGCCCTGTGCCTATATAAACCCAGGACTGCTGACTTAGGAGCAGATTTTGCCTCTTCTCAACTGATTGCAGAATATTTACTTGGACCCATACAATTTAATCAGACCTTGGAAAACTGAGCCATCCACCAGCTGCATTGTCCCACCCGAAGAAGAGGAGGGTTTGTACTTGGAGTCTCAGAGCTGCTTCCAATCACTTTCTGTTCCTCTCCCCTCAACAGACCCTGTGAGGTAGGTGGGGCTGAGAGCTGGCCCTGTACACATTATAGAGAACATGCACACATCCTGCATGTACATGTATACACCTGTTTGTAGAAAAGCCAACATTATATGCACTTTAAAAATGAAGCCAAGCACTAGTAGCTGGATAAACACGGGATTTAAACCAGCCCTTCCCCTGCCTTTGGCCATCAAGTCACAGCTGACTTATGGCTACCCCATGGGGTTGTCAAGGCAAGAGACACTCAGAGGTGATTTGCCTTGCCTGCCTCTCTGTCACCACTCTGGACTTCCTCGGTGGTCTCCCAGTCCAAATACTAACCAGGGCTGACCTTGCTTGGCTTTCAAGATTGGGCCATCTTGGTCTAAACCATCCCTACACATGTTGAATCTGATGCAAGAATTATCCCACCTAAACACACCAAAAAAAATCATGTGTACATCATGTATACAGAAGTCTTGTACATGTTACAGTGAATGTGCTTAAGTTGTGCATATACTCACATCTACTTGAAATATGGAATTTAAATCGCATGCTCAGCCAGCCACTGATGCACAGAATGGAAGGGAAGAATTATTCAACATGCATACAAAGAAAATTAATGGACACACTGTACATGGATTGTACATATGTTCAGTATAATATGTGTACAGGACTCGATTGGACACATGTTCACTGCAGCATGTTACAGGGGTTAGAATGTAATAGAATGCTGGGCTTTGAGGAGCATGAGAGAGAACATTAATATTAGCTAGTATACACACTTGTGAGTACCTTGCTTATATTAATTTAGGTAGGCCTATACCAGAAGCTGCGGTGGCTCAAGTGGTTAAGATGCTGAACTGCAGGCTGTGGAAGGTCGGTAGTTCAGCAGTTCGAGACCCGAGAGTACCACATGACGGAGTGAGCTCCCGTCTCTGTCCCAGCTCCTGCCAACCTAGCAGTTCGAAAGCAAGAAATTGCAAGTAGATAAATAGGTACCACTTCAGTGGGAAGGTAACAGTGTTCCATGCGCCTTGGTGTTTAGTCATGCCAGCCACATGACCACGGAAATGTCTTCGGACAGTGCTGGCTCTTCGGCTTTGAAACGGAGATGAGCACCGCAACCCTAGAGTCGGATTCGACTGGCTTTCGAGCAAGGGAACATTTACCTTTATCTTTATACCAGATTACTTTTGCATTCAGAATCAAGTAATAGTTCCATCAAAAATTCCTTGAACCTCAATGCCTCTATCAATGAACAGATATCTATAACACATCTAGGCTGCAAGTGAACATAGGCAGACTGCTGCTAGATGAGACCATAGGCTCATCATCTCAAGCATCCAGTTTCCAGCTATGACCAGTCAGGTGCCTCTGGATATCTCTCAAGCAGAGCAGGAAGGAACAGCCTTGTGAGTCCCTGTTATCTGCTCCTATATTGAGGGAGTTGGATACTAATCTTTTGTCCCTAGGGATATTTTAGGAACCAAAAGACTATTGCACCAAGTCTTCATCCACCAAAACTCATCTGTATAGTCCACAATCTTGTCTGACAGTGACCAGTAGCATATGCTTGAGAAGATCCCCCGCAAGCTCTCTCCAGTTGGCAGATGGGGAATAAATTGCTTTTACAAGGAGTCAAATCTTAATCTGTAGTAGTTAGAGATTGGATTTTGCTCTGAAGCATCTGTTTTTATATCCTTTTCCGCATTTGGTAGCATTAAAAGCTCTAGTTATTGTCATTATCCATGGAGAAATCTGAGATCTGCCCTTAAATCACAGTATTTTCTTGGCGTTAGCTACATCTGGTGGCAAAGAGTTCCACAATTCAATTTTCTTCCACTGCTTCTTAAAGCAGAACTCCCTCTAGAGGTTCAGAGTGGAGTTTTCACTACCCCAGCTGATTTAGCTCTGAGGACAAATGACTGGAATCTTACAGCTGTGTACTGGCAACCATTTTAATTTAACATGCAGATTTCAAGTGGAGCATTTCATCTCCTAGTCACATTCCTCACCACTAGAGCTGTTTTGCTAAGAATTACAGTAGTCTGAAGAATGGCAAATTTCAGTTTACAGCAATAACAAAACATGTCTTATCTTGCAAAATGGACAGTCTGAATGCAGTTTTTACCCATTTCAAAAACAATACAGCAGTGATGAGCTGCTGGAGGCACACAGGCCCAAATCAGCCCACAGACAACTGGTTCACCACTCTGAGGGAAGACGTCTTCCAGATTTAGAGTGCCTCCTCCTTACATTTTGACACCAGAAATGAACAGATATCACAAGAGCAGAGAGACTGTGAAACACATTTTGTGAAGACTCCCCTCACTTCAGCTAGATATATTCAGTGGTCTTTTGACTTTGTTTGGCTGTTGATTGGCCCACTGGTGACATAGGCAGGCAACCATTCAATATGAATATATATTGTTTTTCATGATGGCTCCTGTTGAACTCTCTTTGCTTGTTTTATTGCTTATTGCTTTGCTAATCTGATGTAGTGGTTAAGTGCACAGACTCTAATCTGGGAGAACTGGGTTTGATTCCCCACTCCTCCACTCGCAGCTGCTGGATGACCATGGGCAAGTCATAGTTCTGTTAGAGGTGTTCTTGAAAAGAACAGTTTCTGTCAGAGCTCTCTCAGCCACACCTACCTCACAGGGTGTCTGTTGTGGGGAGGGGAAGGGAAAGGAGTTTGTAAGCCGCTCTGAGACTCTGAGTGAAGGGTGGGGTATAAATCCAATCTCCTCCTCCTCCTAGTTTTATTGCTTATTCCTTCATGTGGCCACCTCCCCAATCACTCAGTTCCTTACAGCTCCAACTTTTTTGTGATAGATATATATGAGGGAAAGAAGAGCCATCATCTGCATCACATTACCACTCTTCTGTTTCATCTACTCTATTTCTGCCCTAAGAGCAGTAGGAAATCTTTCCATTAAGAACACAGACCCATCAAATCTTGAAGACACAAAGGCAGAGCAAGGAGGGAGGTGACGGGGGCCGAGACAATGTATTTTTAGTCATTTTGATAAATTATGGAGACGTGAAGTTGATAATTTATTGAAGAAGGGAAACCAGGGACTCTATGTAAATGTTTTCAGATGAATAATTAATGTGGCTTTTGAACATCAGGGGGTCTTTAATTAAAGCCTCTGTTAAACAAAACAAGGCAGACGAGCCCAGCTCTGTACAGCAACTAATTGCACCTTTCCCATGGAAAGAAATGCAGGGTTTCAGAAAGGAGGTGTGGTTTCCTGCCATAAAGCAAGACAGATCCCACCAAGGGAGAATGCTGTGATGTTCTCTTGTATGGGCTGGTAAGCCTAGAGTTGGCAAACGTGTAACTTGCCTAGCACCGGCAGGACCCCAGGAAGGACAGGGCATTTTGGAGTGTTGGAAGCAAAGCCGTATCTTGACTGACCAATGTGCAGCTGAGTCTCTGCTACTCCATAGCTGCCTGTGCCTGTTAGTTTTTCCTGATTTGATGGAATGTTAGTGTATTCAGTCTGTCACCATGTCTCTGAGCAGTACTGAAAGAGGCTGGTCCCATTAGGATTGAATTAGGTGGCTAAGGATTCAATAGCCAGCAGTGATGAGGCAGGATTGGTCAGCTTTAAAACTTCCCACAGTCCAGCATATTCTAATGATTCTTTATTGAGTGATGGCTGAGAAACAAGTCTCTTGGTGAAGATCAGAGTAGGTGAGAAGATGCAACTCCCCCCCCCCCAAAAAAAAACACCTTCCAAGCCAGTGCACTGACTGAGAGAAAGACTACTTTTAGCTGACAGGATAGGCTATGTGTCGTCACTTCTGGAGGCCACTCCCACAGGGGCCTTCTCAGGCCTGACAAACATTCTGCAGCCGAAGAGTGATCACTATGAACATCTCCTTTCATGCTTTTACAATTTTACCTTTGAATATCACAAGCCCACTGTCTAATGGCTGAACTACATTATGTCACATTTTAGTGAGATTTACCCATGGATCTCTTTCTAGCAACAACCCTGTGAGGTAGGTCAGGTTCAGAGAGAGTGACTGGCCCAAGATCACCTGGTGAGTTTTACTTCAAACATGGATTTCAACCTAGGTCTTCCAACAACTAATTTAGCACTCTAACCAGTACACTGGTTCTCTCCTTAGAGAGGACGATGGAATATAATGACAGAGTGCTGTTTCCTAAGCTATGTAGGATCCAAGCCAACAGGAGCTCTCAAGGCTCCAGAATCTTAAATGGTCTCCTTAACAGTTACTCCATATTGGAAATCCCAAAACAAAAGAAAGAAGAAGAAGAAGAAGAGATTGGATTTATACCCCGCCCTTCACTACCCAAAGGTGTCTCAGAGCGGCTTACAAACGCCTTTCCCTTCCCCTCCCCACAACAGACACCCTGTGAGGTGGGTGGGGCTGAGAAAGCTCTTGACAGAAACTGCTCTTTTTCAAGGACAGCTGTGCCAGAGCTTGTGACTGACCCAAGGTCACATCAGCAGGTGCAAGTGGAGGAGTGGGGAATCAAACCTGGTTCTCCCAGATTAGAGTCTGCGCACTTAACTACTACACCAAACCACTACAGGAAGAGGAATGAAAGCTGGCAGAGGAGACATAAGCCTCTGAAGGAAAGTAGGCTCTAAGGAACATTGCAGATGCTGGATAGGCCAGGAGCAAATCCCCCCTGCAGAGAGCTGAAGCCAGACCCTGGACAGAAGGGACTCCAATATGAGGCAATACAAGCACCCAACCAGCCACCAATGGACATCATATGAGCTTCTACAGAAGAGACATTGTTATGGAGACCGAGTTATGGAGATAGCAACAGATGACTGCCAATGCTGAGGTAAACCTCACTGTGAAAACACTAAGAATTTGGGGAGTTAGGGATCCAGCAGAAAATAGCCAGACACTGGGGCTGTACCCTCTGAGGGCATTTTTTAAAAGGTGACTTAAGAAGATTTATTCTACCTTTTCTATATATTCATGTTGGCTTCCCAAGACAAATCACTTGGTGTTTACCTGCTGCCAGTCATAATACACAATAGTAAACTAAAAGGGTCTAGTGGCTTGAATCCATGTAAAGACATGTTATAGGAGAGCCAGTTTGGTGTAGTGGTTAAGTGCGCGGACTCTAATCTGGGAGAACAGAGTTTGATTCCCCACCCCTCCAGTTGCACCTGGCTGGATGATAAGAGCTGTTCTTGAAAAAGAGCAGTTTCTGTCAAGAGCTCTCTCAGCCCCACCTACCTCACAGGATGTCTGTTGTGGAGAGGGGAAGGGGAAGGAGTTTGTTAGCCGCTCTGAGACACCTTTGGGTAGTGAAGGGCGGGGTATAAGTCCAATCTCTTCTTCTTCTTCTTAAACTGTGCTGCCAAGTAGCAGGAGGCTTATACTGTGGTCAAAGACAAATGGAAGACACACTACATGATACTGACTGTCACGCCAAACCTGATGCAATTCCTTGGAGGAACAATGTGGTTGGGGGACAAGATGGCAAGAGGTTAAAGCAGGAAGCTAGAAAATAAGCTCACTTTTTGGTATCTTTTAAATTCATGGCTATCACAAAGAAAGCCCTTCATGGCTTTGGCCCCACTTATTTGGGAGACCACCTCTCTCCCTACAACAACTTCGCTCATGTCAGCAGGGGCTTCTGCAGGTGCCAGCCTGCCAATGGGCAAAACCAACAACTGTCGGTGCACGTGGTGTTTCTGTTGTGGCCCCCACCATGTGGAATGGCCTGCCTGAGGAGGTCAGGAAAGCTCCCCACTCTCCTGGCTTTCCACAAACTATACAGAACTTTTCTGCCCAGGTAATTAGGGCTGCACTATATTAAATGGTTCGCCAACTTACTTGGATAGAGACTGTGGTCCATACTGCTGTGTATGCATTGGTTGCTGAACGTCCCATTCTGTTGATTGTACAGACTCACTATGCCTAATCCGTCTTAAGTCCTTGTGAGAAAGGCAGGCTATAAATAATGTAAATAAATAATTGTTAAACCAGCATAAATGTATCCTATGCTGATAGCATTTTTCTATCTTTTTCTTTTTTTAAAGAAATAGTTACACAACAGACCTTCTATTTTTAGCTAAACGTTTCCCAGGCTTATGTAGAGACGTTGCAGGTGCAATCGCTTGGGAAACCCCATTGACATGTATGCACAAGCTCCACTGAAAGTGATGCTGTTGCATCCTTTTCAGCAGGGCTCGAACAGGAGAACTCCTCAGTGCACTGTATCCCTTGTGGCCGGATGGGTGACAGGTAGAGAAACGTCATTTTCAATATTTGGCATGTGCTTCAATAAATCCTGACACAACTGATGCCTTTTCAAAAACTTTGTATACGTACAGCAATGTTTTTACAACTTCATCTGTGACTTTTCTCATTTCTTTCACATGAACACACATGAAGCTGCCTCATACTGAATCAGAATCCGTCCATCAAAGTCCACATTGTCTCCCAGGGGTCGTCTCGTAGAAAAAGAGCTAGCGGAACTCATTAGCATAACTCATTAGCATATGCCACACCCCCTGACATCACTGGAAGTGTGTCATAAGGCCACTCCCCCTGACATCACCAGAAGTGTGTCATAAGGCCACACCCCCCGCCCCCAACGGTCCCGGCCGCTGCCACCGGCCTTGCAGCTCCACTGCCGAGCCCCATGAGGGGCCCGGCGGTGGACCTGCAAGGCCGGCGGGAGTGCAAGGAAGCCCCGCGAAGGCCCTCCCTGGCCCCAGGCAGGCAGGCAGGGGTGGGGAGAGGCTGAATGAGGGCCGGAAGCGGGGCGGCCGGAAGCAGGGGGCGGGGCGTCGTCATGTGCCCCGCCCCCCGTACCTCACCCGGGGAAACTGCGATCCCCCGCGATCCACCCCGAAATGACCTCTGTTGTCTCCTCAGACTGGCAGCAGGTCCCCAGAGTCTCAGGCAGAGGGGCTGTAGTGTCACATCACCTACTGCCTGGTCCTTTTCCCCTGGAGATGCCGGGACTAAACCTTCTGCATGCCAGGCAGATGCTCTGCCACTGAGCCGTGGCCCTGTCTCGCTGCCCCAGCCCTGTTTTAGCTGTGACTTTCACACTAATATATTTCTCAGAGACGGCTTACATAGATGCCTCTTAGAGGAAGATGAGAAAAATGTATGAAATGTACAAAATAAACAGCCAAATGGTGGAAATCAGAGTATAGAGTAGATTTTACCTTTTTTACAATGCTTGAAGAGGGACTTTTAAATCACCAGACAGGCAAATATGTTTTAAGAGATTACCCTGTCTCAAAAATACTTTTAACTACTGAAATATTTTTTTTTTGAAAAAAACATCAAAGCAGAGAGCTAGAGGGCCTGCTACTTTTCAGAATCTTTATATATGATCTGGATGAGGGGTTGGAAGAACAACTCATTAAACTTGTAGGAACATAGTTCCTATCAATTCCAGTTTGTTTCAAGCACAGGAAAGTCTTGGCAAAAGGTCTGTTATGGGCATCTGCTGCTCCCTACTGGTCAGATGGAATAATACAACAAAAGAGGTTATGGAACAGGAATTTTCAAACCCAAAAGATTTCAGTTCAAAAGGGGAGAAAAACCTCCAAACCTTCATCAACCTTGCCTGGCCATCAAATATTGGGGGCATCAAACAGTTATATCATTGATTTAGTAAAAATGCAGCAAAGATACAATAATCTCAATTCAAGTTAGTTGATATGTAGCAAAGAAAAAGCAAAGGCTCAGTTGCCTATTTTGCCTCAGTTTTTTGCCCTGAAGAGAACAGATATGGTAGTAGGCAAGGCATGCCATTCAGGCTGCTGGTTGACATGGACAGAGAGGTAGTTGAGAAGCACCTGGCTGCACTGAATGGATGCAAATCCCCTATGGCCAGATGATGTACACCCAAAAGTGCTCAAAGAACTTTCTAGAGAGATTGCCAAGCCTTTGACCATCATCTTCAAGACCTCTTGGAGAATGGAAGATTTTCCACAAGACAGGAGAAGGGCAAATGGTCTCCCAGTCTTCAAAAAAGGGAGGATGACCCCAGGATACAGGCCTGTCACTCTGACTTCTGTCCCAGGGAAGATACCACAGCAGATTTTAAAGGGGTCAGTCTGTGAGCATCTGAAGTATAACTTGGTGATACACGGAAGTCAGAACAGATTTGCCCCCACCAAATCCTGCAGACCAACCTTGTGTGTCCTTCTTTGATTGAATGATGAGCTTACTGGAATGTGGGATTGCTGTTGATGTTGCTTACCTGGATTTCATTAAAATGGAGGACTGTGGACTGGACTCTAGGATAGTTAGGTAGACAGGGAACTGGTTAGAGAACTGAACCTTAAGAGTAATTGTCAATGGCATTTCATCTGATTGGAGAGAGGAGTCCGGGGGTGGTGGTGCCACAGGGCTTGGTTCTGGGCCCACTACTTTTCAGTATTTTTATATATGATCTGGATGAGGGGTTGGAAGGACTACTCATTAAACTTGCAGATAACACCAAACTGGGAGGAGCAGCAAACACACTAGAGGATTCAATGAGATCTGAACAAACTGGAAAAGTTGGTGGATATGAATAAGATGCAACTCAACAAAGATAAGTGCAGAGTTCTACATCTGGGTAACAAAAATGAGAAGTATGCATACTGGGATACACTTCTGGGTAGCAGTGTCTGTGAACAAGACCTTAGGGTACAGGTAGACTGTAAGCTAAATATGAGCAGTCAGTGAAATACAGCAGCAGAAGAGGCTAATGTGGTATTGGGGTGTGTCAACAGAGGCTTAACATCCAAATCACAAGATGTCATAGTTCTGCTGTACACTGCATTGGTCAAACCACATCTGGAACCCTATGCGCTGTTCTGGAGGCCTACTTCAAAAAATGTGGGGTCTTCCGGTTTTGGCAACTTGAATGGTGGGCGCACTCCTTCGGAGCTCCGATAGGAGTGGCCCGTGATTTGATGGATGGGAGGGGTGCCAGATGATTCTGGAACCCCCCCACCCAGAGTCCTTGTAGGGGACTCCCAGCCTGGGGCACAAGAGGTGCCTCTCCCAAGGCTGTGGCCAAGGGATCAAGGCTCCTCTTTGCCCCAATAGGTCCCGCCACCATGGCACCATCATGGCACCAAGAGGCATACACCAGATGAGCAAGCAAGTGATCTAGAGAAATTACAAAGCTCTCCCTACCTCTGCAGCTGGCATGGAATGAAGCATGAGTGTTATTTCTCTTTAACTGGCACTGCAGTTGAGCGCCCATCCGAAGCCCTGATCTGTAACGACAGATGGGGAGGGAGTCTGCCCCCCCAACTTTAAACGAACTGCTTAAGCGATAGAGAGGGCTAGGAGAAACAGCGATTCTGGATTGAATCAAGTAAAGCCCAGACTCAATTAAAGCGACTTTATAAATAAACTTTCACTGACTTTTAAAAACTTTCCCTGAACTGTAAACAATGACTAGTCGGGCAGAAAAGATGGCAACGAGACCGAAGCACTCTCCTGGAACGACAAGATCAGCACATCCGGCTGCCAAACCGGAATATGGACTTTCCCAATATGTTGGTCACAGCATTGTGCCCTCTGTTGGATCAGATGACTAATCTCAATAATAACTTTGAAGCGCTCCAAAAACAGCTGAAAGAGACTAATTTAAAAACAGACGAGACGGCAAAATCAGTGAAAAAGGTTGAAGCCAAGACAAAAGCAATTAAGCAAAGACTGGAGGTAGTGGAGAAAGAGAGGACCTCTGACAATGACCAGCTTCTAAGACTACAAATGGAAAAATCAGCTTTTGCTCTGAGATTTCAAGGTGTTCCTGAACTGAAGGGTGAGAATCTGAAGGAAATCTTAAGTGAAGCGTTGGCCCCAATGACAGGTTTAACTGTGGATGTATTGCAAAGCGATATGGATATGATCTATCAGACATATCCAGAATTCATCAAGATAAAAACCCCTGCCTGTGGAGATAATGGTGAGATTCTCAAAGATGTCTACAAGAGCCGTGGTGCTCAAGGCCACAAATGGGACAACCCTAAAAATCAAAGACGAAGAAATTAGAGTCTTAAAAGACATACCATTCGAAATAAGAAAGAAGAGGAAACAGTACAAAAACTTAACCAGCTTTTTACAGAAATACTGCACACCATACAGATGGATAATACCTGAGGGACTAGTCTTCAACTATAAAGATAAAAAAGAAAAGACAGACTCTGTCTTGAAAGCAAAGATGTTTTCGGAACTGCAACAAAGACCAGTGAATGATAAGAGAACAACAGAGGAACAAGACATGGAAGAAGAAAGCAGCACATATGGGTCGGGAGGTTCGGAATGCACGGCGAGCAGTAACCCAGAAGAGGACTCCAAATCAGAAAAAGGGGCTGCGGTCCCAAAACTCCTGAAAGTCCAATGGAAATTCCATAAAAAGAAATATAGAGGAAAGAAATTGAAATAACAGAATTTTAAACGCTTGAAAGTTTAATTATTTAAGCTGTACTTACTTGATTTAATTATACAAATACCAGTTTGTAACAGAAGTTGCAAGAGCTACATTCCATTAATTTTATTATAGAGGGAACTTTGACTAAGCTAATGATTAATCATATTGTATGATCCTTGTGTAGCTTATCTTTTAGTTTAGGCCACGTTCGAAGGGAACCCTGAGGAACTTTCCTACTTTATGGTTCGAGTGATGAAGTTCGTGGAGAGGTCGGGCCACCTGTTCCCAGATGACAGCAGTCACGTGGATGTGGTAGCAGCATGCCTGCGGGGCCCCGCAGCAGCTTGGTACATGGGGCTGCACAATGCACAGGGCCCTGAGCTGGTAAATTTGGACGCTTTTATGTGGGCGTTGCGGGCCCAATTAGAAGACTGGAATGCTGGCCCAAAAGCAAGGGCGTTCCTACACACCCTGAAGCAAGGCAAGAGGTCAGTGAGGGAGTACTCATTGGAGTTCATGTTGCAAACTTGGCCTGATCCTGTGCTGGTGGAATTATACCAAGTGGGGCTGAATCCGGAAATCCAGGAAACGGTCCTATGAGCGGTGGATCCGGTCTCCCTCCAGGCATGGATGCACGAGGCGGAGAGTGCGGAAACCCACCTGAACACCCTGCGCCTGGACATCGCCACTGCGGGAGGTAAGCCTACCCCTTTGGCTCCAAAAGGGAAACCGGTGCAGTAGTACGAGTCTACGCGGGAGCAACGCATGCGCCAAGGGCTATGTCTGAAGTGTGGGGAAAGGGGCCACTTTGCGGCCGAATGCAGCGGAGCGGGTCCCAGGAAGCCGGGACCGAGTGACCCGGCTAAGATGCGCCCCGCCACCCCGTCCAAAAAGCTGACTGGGAAACCGAAATACGCTAAAGCCTTGCAAGCCACCCCCGAGGGGTTAGAAAATGATTCCAGCGAAGACGACCCCAAGCCAGCGGGAAAAGGCCAGGTCCTGCTGTGAGAGGCACAGAGCAGCAGGACCCAATCCCGGAGGTGCCTAAAGTGGTGAGCAGCTTTCCCCCCTTATTTTTCGGGACTGTGACTTTGATTAATCCCAGCCTCGGAACACATATCCGTGTACAGGCACTCATTGACTCGGGGTGTGGGAGGGATCTTATCAACCCCTCACTCGTGACGGGACTAGAGGCGGGGGTGGTGAAGCTGGAAGACCCTTTGATTTTTACCCAAATGGATGGGTCTACTATGAAAGAACCTTGTGAATACGAGACTGTACCGTTGCAGGTTGGGGCAGGGGATCATTGGGAAGAATGGCCATTCGTGATCACCCCAGCCGCCAGATTCCCGCTGGTTCTAGGAGGCCCGTGGCTGCACGGACACAATCCCTACATACTATGAGATGAGAGGAAGGTGAAATTCATCTCTCCCAGGTGCCGAGAACATCGCTGGGACCCGAATTGGGGTCAGCAGCCGATAGCGGAAAACCCTAGAGTGTGCTTGGCTCGGGACAAACTATTGTCTATTCCCCCCGAGTATCGGGACCTGGCCAGGGTGTTTGAGGAGGAAGAAGCAGATGAGCTCCCACCTCATAGACACTCATACTGTAGTATTGAACTCTTGCCTGGCCAAAAACTACCCAAAGGGCGCATATATGCAATGGGGCTGGCTGAAAAAGATGAACTGCGCAAGTTCATAGACAAGAACCTAGCCCGGGGTTTTATCAGACCGGCATCATCCCCGTTTGCAGCCCTAGTCTTGTTTAGAAAGAAGAAGGATGGGGGGTTGAGATTATGCACTGATTACAGAGGTTTAAATGCAGTGTCTTCAACCAATGCATACCCCCATGCCATTGATCAAAGATCTACTAGCGGAAGCGGCAAAAGGGAAAATCTTTTCTAAGTTGGATCTTCAGGATGCGTACTTCCGAGTGCACATCAAGGAGGGGGGTGAACATAAGACTGCTTTCAACACCCCCCTCAGACAGTTTGAGTATCGAGTGATGCCTTTCGGTCTTCAAGGAGCCCCAGGGGTCTTCATGAACTTGATCAACTAGGTGTTGCACAAACACTTGTTCAAGAGGGTCCTTGTTTACCTAGAAGATATCTTGCTGTACTCCCCAGACCTCCCCTCCCACATGAAATTGGCGAGGGAGGTGCTGGCCACGTTGCACAAGCACAAACTGTTTGTAAAACTTTCTAAATACAAGTTTCACAAGACACACATTGACTTTTTGGGGTATCGGATCGCTGACAGGGGTCTAGAGATGGATCCAGGCAAGGTGCGTGACATGATGGGGTGGGGGGGTACCTCACTCCTCCACATGCAGCTGCTGGTGTGACCTTGGGTCAGTCACATGCAATGTGCCTTCTAAGCTGTGGAGTCTTGTGAGAAAATTCTACTTTGTGAGCTGCTGGTATTAAAAGTTGTGAGCGATCGATTTGGCTACTTCATAAATTAGTTTGCTTTGGAGCCACCCTTCCTGAGCGAAGGCAAAAATGTGTGAGCCAGAGGCTAAAAATTGTGAGCTAGCTCACACTACCTCAGCTTAGAGGGAACATTGGGTTCAAGTTCTCTCAGAGCTGTTCTCTCAAGGGCAGCTCTCGAAAGAGCTCTTTCAGTCCCACCTACCTCACAGTGTTCCCTCTGAGTTAGTCTGAGCTAGCTCACAGTTTTTTAGCCTCCGGCTTACATATTTTTTGTCTTAGCCTGGGAAGGATGGCTCCAGAGCAAACTAATTTATGCAGTAGCCCGATCGCTCGCTCACAACTTTAATACCAGTCGCTGACAAAGTAGAATTTTTGCTCACAAGACTCCACAGCTTAGAGGGAGCATTGCTCACAGGGGTGTCTGTTGTGGGGAGGGGAAGGGAGGGGAGATGGTAAGCCACTCCAAGACTCCTTTGGGTAGTGAAGGACGGGGTATAAATCCAGTCTCTTCTCCTGCACTCTGAACACTTGCTTGCCAGCTGTTTCAATGTGCCCAGCTCACATGCTCTTAACACTTGCTTGCCAACGTTTTTGTTTCTGCTCCTGTGCTCTTAACAATTGCGTGCCAACTTTTTAAATGCGAGCAGCTACCATGCTCTCAACACTTGGTTGCCAGCTTTTTAAACATGTCCCTGCTTCTGCACTTATACCACCTGGTTGCCAACTTTTCAAGTGTGGCCTTGCTCCTGTGAAGAGCCACAGCCATGAGTATGGATCCCAATTCTGGGACAACGATTACCAGTTTCTTGCAGATCAGACAAGGCACTGGAGCAAGGTGAATCTATCTCCTCCCTCCAGCCCCCAGCCCCCCTTCTATGGGGCAATCTTGTCTCTGGGGGACTCTGAGCCCTGCTAAAATCTGCTTTATAGACTGACCTGAGAATGAAAGAAATGCACAACTCTGAAGCTCCTTCTGTGCTTAAAAGCGTGGTGAAAAATCAGTGCAAAATTAAAAATCACCTCTGCTTCAGTTCCACGGATTTCCACCGAGCTCGTTTCCCAGAGGACTTTCCGATCCTAAGCGCGCTTACTCGGAAGTAAGCCTAACTTCATATGCCTTTAAAGACACCTAGACTGCGGTGCATGCATCCTTTCCCCACAAAGTCCCAATGAGGGGGGGGGGGCAGAAGGAGAGCGACATTGGAGAAGGGAGGGGCCATAGCAAGCAGCATAGAAGCGACGGAGGAGAGCCGGAGGAGATTGTGCGACGTCGGAGAAGGGAGAAGGGAGGGGGCAGAAGGAGTGAAACAGAGACGTGGGAGCGATTCCTACGGGCCACACGAAGACCGACTTCGCCCAAAGGAAGTCAATCCGTTTGTTCGGGAGTAAGCCCGAGTCCAATCCCTGGCACTTCCGAGCACTCGTCGAAGGATTAGTCCATTTACAGTCTGGCAGCAGGTTCACAAAAGGCACTTTTGCAACACACACGTTTGTGTGTTTTTGAGAAGAGCTGCGGTTTGCACCACGTGGTGGATCGGGAGCAGGGGCGGACCATCTCCAGCGATGGTTTATTAAAACAGTTTCCTTCACCCTCCCTTGCCTTTTTCCCCTTACCGCGCACGTTTTTGCGTGCAATGCGTGCAAACAGGGCGGTCGTGTGCACGCCAAAACATGCACACAGTGAACAAAAAAAAAAGTACGGATGTTGAGGCTTCTTCCTAATTGCCTCCATTGACTTAGATCCCCCCCCCCAACACGCACACATGCAGACACGTGTTTGCTCGCAGTCCCAATGACCATACCTGATTATCTGAGCTGCAAAGTGGCGACGGGAACAGGTTCCGGGCCAGGGCGGGGGGCGGGGCTTCGTCATGTGACCACCCCGCCCCCGTGCCTCTCTCCCGGAGCTACGTACCGGCGCGCTCCGGCCCGATCCGAGGCCTGGTGTAAACAGTTACGAGACTCTTGGCCTTTACTGTGTAAGACTTTAGATGCTGCCAAGGAAGCGTACAAATGCCAGGCTGACAAGAGAAGGGTGGAGGGTTGGGCTCTGCAGCCTGGGGACTCTGTTTATGTGTCTACTAAAAATATCCCGCTTTTACGTCCTAGTCGAAAACTGGGTTGGAAGTACATCGGACCATTTCCGGTGAAAAGGGTAATCAATGAGGTGGCCGTTGAACTGGATTTACCCAAGAACTTGAGAAAATTGCATTCTGTGTTTCATTTCAGCCTCCTGAAGAAGGATTCCGGTTCCAGTCATTGGCGTCCATCAAAATCGGTACCCCCTCCAATCTTAGTTGAGGGCGAGGAACATTATGAAATTTCAAATATTTTGGACTCCAAAATCAAACGTGGAAAATTGATGTATTTGGTTGAATGGGCAGACTTTGGACCCCAGCACCTCAAATGGGTGGAAGTAGGGGATATTCAGGCCCCTAGACTGTTGCGGAAGTTTCATCATGCTTTCCCGGAAAAACCGGGAGAACTTCCAGAATAACCGGGAGACCTCCCGCATGAATGAAGTGAAGCTGATTTTCGAGTGGGCAGTATGTCAGCTATGCTGCCATGGGGGTGGGGAGGTTAGTTGTCTTCTAATTGCCTTTGCATTCCTTCTGTGCTTCTTTGCTGCTACACCACTTATTTTTAAGTATTGCAAGTGGAGATGCTGATGTCTGGTTTTCTTGGGAACCGTGGGAGAGTGTTTCATTCCCAGCTTCAGCGCTAAACGGCTGAAGCTCTTTCTTTCGCGCACGGGAGGGTAGCTAATTGGCCAGGGCAGGGGGGGGTGCATACGAATACCCTATATCCCATTATGCCCCATGGGCAGCCGTCGTTCTTAACAGTGCTTATGTTAATGCATCTGTAGCTCTTTAATAAAGTATTACCTTTCCTGATAAGCGTGTACTACGTTGTTGGCTGTGGGCTCTGACATTGGGATACAGCCATCACACAGAAATGCCAGGCTCTCTCAAATCTTTGTGATGCTTCAGTATGACCTCTCTCTATGACAGCACTGTTTCTGAGCTGTGCTTTACCTGGGTTCTAGAACTGTGTGGTAGCCTTTCAAAAACTGAAAGAAGAAGTACAGCTCAAGACTGCATTTCGTCCCTGCCAGCTATAGAAGACTGTATTGGAAGGAAAGCCACCAGATGAACTGGATGAGGTAAATGAGGCTTCTGTCTTTCCCGTTTTGTTTCTGGTCTCTATGTGGCCTTCCCATATGGTAGCTGTTAGTGTACGAATCAGGTATCTACAAAGAGATGAACCATCCACTACATACATACAACATTAAGAAGTAACACAGCAATTAACTATGTGCTAGATGCAAAACGTTAGCTGTTAGTGCCAGATTATGGGTTAGATCCAACTATATCTCACATGGTTTTTGCCCATGCAGGTCCCAGGTATCCCCAACATAACATTTTTGAGTGGTCAAAGGAGACCCCCTCCACTTTTTCCCCATCAAGTCCCAGCCAACTTATGGAGACTCCTTCAGGTTTTCAAGACAAGTGATTTCAGAAGTAGTTTACCATTGCCTGCCTTTACATAGCGACCCTGGTGTTCTCTCATCCAAATACCAACTGGGGCTGACCCTGCTTAGCTTCTGAGATCTGATGAGATCAGGCAAGCCTGGCCTATCCATGTCAGGGCCTCCACCTATTACTGCCCAGCAAAAAAGCTGGTTGGCTCCAACCCAATTGCTTCCAATCTCCATTCAACATGTGCAGTAGTTACCACAAGCAGGCATGGGCAAAAGCCTTAAAAGAAGCCATCAGAAGTATGGGACAGCTGATGGACTTGGGATTTCTACCTGCTGCCCTGAGAACTAAGTCTCCAGCCATATAGCTTGAGATCTGGCAGCAACACCATACATACCTTTTCCCACACTGTATACACCATTTGTGAATGCTGCGGAAAACTGCACCTCATTGTGGTTGCCTGTAACATTGTACATGTAGTACACTAGTAAAAAAAGGAGACTGTGTCAGCTTCACACATCTTGTGGCATGCTGTAGGTATTTGTCTTGTACTCACTAATATGTACGGTAGCCCTTAGGTGTCCAACTGCACACAAATGTTGTTCAGTTTAAATGAAAACATTTGCACTTCTTCAGAATGACAAATAATTGTGCAAACATCACTTCCAGTCATACCTATGCTCATTACTAAGCGTCTGCCATTTAATGTTAACTCATCACTGACAAAGAGTAAGTGGACCTCCTCTGTATACATATTCATGCTGTTGCATTAAAAATTGTAATATTCTAACAGAGTTTTGTATGCTAGGTGCTTGACTATAGGAACCATGTCAGTTTCAGATACAATCTAAAGGGGCAGCCATGCCAGTGGGTTACTATGAAAACCACAAATAGTTTTGTGGCACCTTCAGTACTACCAGGTTTGTTGTGGAATAAATGTTGTTGTTGTTCAGTTGCACAGTCGAGTCTGACTCTTTGCGACCCCATGGACCAGATCCCGCCAGGCCTTCCTGTCTTCCGCCGTCCTCTGAAGTTTGCTTAATTTCATGTTCGTTGCATCTATGACACTGTCTAACCATCTCATCCTTTGCCGTCCCCGTCTTCTTTGACCTTCAATCTTTCCCAGCATCAGGGTCTTCTCCAGTGAGTGCTCCCTTCTCATTTGGTGGTTGTTGTGTCCGCTGACTGCCACCAGAGGCCAGCGCACACTCCTGAGCTTGAATCCGGAGTAACAATAGGGACTAGGCTCCTGGTCCCTCCATTGGGGACCAATGGGACCTTGGCGGGAGATTTAAACCTGCCAATGGGACCCAGGGGTGTGTCCCCTGGTTTGTATATAGTTGGCCAGCTGGCCGTTGTTTCTTATCTTATGTTGTGTTCCAGTAAACCATGCTGATCACTACATCAGTCTCTGGGTTTCATTCATGCGTCTAACCCACTACACTTCAGTGGCCAAAGTATTTGAGCTTCAGCTTCAGTATCTGTCCTTCCAGGGAACAGTTAGGGTTGATTTCTTTTAGGATTGTCTGATTTGATCTCCTTGCAGTCCAAGGGACTCTCAAGAGTCTTCTCCAGCAGGGTGATGTCTCTGCTTTTTATTATGCTGTCTAGGTTTGCCATCACTTTCCTCCCAAGGAGCAGGCATCTTTTAATTTCATGGCTGCAGTCACCGGCTGCATAAATACCATCAGGTTTTTTGTGGTTTTGTGAGCCACAGCCCACTTTCTGAAGTTCCCAATGAGTTACCCTCAGCTTAACACTTCATGCAGATGGTATATGGGCAAGAGTATACACTGTGCATCACAAGAAATGGGTTCTGACTCTCATAAAACCTTATGCCCTGATAACATTGTTAATCTTTAAGCTGCTAAAAGCTACTTTTTATTTCAGATAAACACATTTTATATTGAAGATGTTAGTTTCATTGGGAGTGTGTAGCATTAAAGTACAATTTCTGTTTTATTTAATGTATTTTTTTTCAAAAGGATGAACACAGAACCGATTATACTTAATAGAAAGATTCACTTGCATTTCCCAGTGCAGAATCTAGTTTTTCAAACCTTGCTAGCTCCCTGCTGTTCAGAGACAAAAAGACCCCTTAATACCTATTTCAATCTCTGTTGTCAACAAAATGTAGTAACTGCAAGCAGGTTTATCATAACTTGGGCTGTAGCCTCTAAGATCTCTGTAATGGAGATTCTAGGGCCAAACTAAGCAGTACAGTTTTAAAGAGTTAGGTCCAGGTTTCCCATACAAAAACTGTGCTGGGGAGGAGGTTATTTCCCTGATCTTGCTGCTCTATATGTGCAGATATGCCACACAGAGCAGCAAAATCAGGGAAATAACTCCCCCCCCCCAGCTTTCTGTGTGGGAAAATGGCTTAGCGGGGGGGGGGGGGGACAGGAGCTCTTCCTCCCCACACTGCACCATTCCAAGCCCATTTGGGCTATCCTTTTTTTAGAAGTCATTCCTCACAGCTTCTGTGTGCCTGCAGGGAACACAAGCTGGATCTGGGGAATCCCAGAGCCAGGTCTTTAAAAACGGCAGAGTTTGTTTATTTAACTTATATCCCATCCTACCCCACAAGTGGCCTCAGAGTGGCTCACAACAGATAAATTAACAATATAAAAACAAACAATTTAGACAATCAAAGCAAGAGGACAAAAAAAGACTAACAGCCCAACTAGCATTTTAAACCGATGGTAATAAGATAGCCTGATTTATAGCAGTTTTTAAGCAGATGGTGGTAGGTACCCTGATATACAACAGTGCCCCATAGGTAATAAAAAGTATTTGGTAGGCACTGGGTGGGTACCAAAGGCAGGGGAGGCCGAGATGGCACCTCAGCCCCATTTCTATCTCCAAATAGTCCAGATTTGATAAATGTCACCTTTTGGGTTTCTGCCAAAGTATACTTTTTCCAAGTGATAGAGAGATGAATAAATCATTTTTTATGGAATGCTCCTATTCCTTCCATGTCCTGCTATCTGCTACAGATTTACCTGAGGAGCCACTTGTCCAGTGTTAGAGGTACAAAATTAAACCCATCTTGTTTTTCAAGATATTTGTGAGAACTAAGGCGCCAACAGGAAGAGGAAAAAACTACTTCCTGCCTCCCTATTGGCACGGTGGGAATAACCCATGCAGATGTCCTCCGCCTCAGAGGGAGAACAAGTGATACATTCTAAGTTATCAGTTCAAATTATTTGTCAGAGTCCAACTAGACAATATGCTGCAGTTCTGTGTGAGGAGTGATTTATTAAACTAAGTCACCAGACATTTGGAGGCCAATTCAGATCAGGACAGTAGCATGAGGGGGGGAATGGAGGCTAAGCCTTTGCACTGTGTCATTTCCCCAATCTAAAATAGCCCTGGGAAGCTATTTGCCCCAGTGGGAAAATTTATGTATACTGATGGCAGCTTAAAAATACTGAGAGCTCCTGATGCAGAACACCCAGCAAATTGTCTGATTAGACATGGTCAAACTATATTTGGGACTGTCTTTGAAGATGGTCTAGAACAGTGATGGCGAACCTTTTAGAGACAGAGTGCCCAAACTGAGACCCAAAACCCACTTATTTATCGCAAAGTGCCAAAACAGCCATTTAACCTGAATACTGAGGTTTTACTTTAGAAAAAACAACTCATACATTAACTTAAGATGATCCAAACAAAGTAAGGAACGCAATCCCAAATGCTTTCATTTACTTAAAATTATTTGGCAGAGAAGTCAACACTTTAATGATGGTCTGGGCCTGGCTGGGGCGATGGCACGCGTGCCCATAGAGAGGGCTCTGAGTGCCACCTCTGGCACCCGTGCCATAGGTTCGCCACCACTGGTCTAGAACCTTCAGCAGGTTCAAAATGCAGCAGCAAGACAGCTAGCGATTAGACAATATATTATGCCAATGCATACAGAATTTCACAGGCTATCTGCCCATTTCCAGACTTACTTCACAGTGCTGGTTACCAACTTTAAATCTCTAAACAGTCTGAGCCCACTTGTAGAATACCCGTCCTGCTGGAACCAGATCTGCTAGCCTTCGGGCAACAGGCATTTGACATCTTACTTTAAAAAGATGTTTAGTAAAAACTTAGGTAACAAGTTAGATGATTCAAAATGGAAATATATCTTCACCCATGGTACTAACCTTTACAGTTTGCCTTTCCTTTAGAGAAAACCTGTTGAAAATGATTTACAGGTGGCATTTAACTCCTTTGAGGTTGGCAAAGATCTATGGTACCAACATATGCTGGTTCTGCAAAGAAGGCAGACTTCTTTCACATGTGGTGGACATGAGTAGTGCCTCCAGCTATTGGTGAAAATTATACCAATCAGGTTGGAAAAACAAATCCCCTATAAACCAGAGGGACTGTTGTTGAGTTACCTATCCCTATATGCTATCCCTGGAGATCAGCAAATGGTTGTCTTACATATGATTACTGCTGCCAGGCTTTTTGCCAGGCAATGGAAACAAAAAAAATCCCTAAACTATAAGACTGGTTGTTGAAAATAAAGATCTACACTTTAGTGAAATTAACCGCTTATCAGAAAAATGGAGACACAGAGTAGAGCTTCTATGGTCAAAAGCAATACAAAGAATGAAACTAGCAATTGTATAATTGGAAAACTAATTAAAATTGTCAGTTGCTGGTGAAGGGTTTTCTATGCTCATGTATATATATGTTATTTGTTTGTTTTTTAATAATTTTTTTAAAAGATCTTTAGCAGTATGTGTTAGAAAGTGCCGTCAAGTTGCTACTGACTTATAGCAACACCGTAGGATTTTCAAGGCAAGAGATGTTCAGAGGTGGTTTGCCATTGCCTGCCTCTGCATATAGACCCTGGACTTCCTTGGTGGTCTCCCATCCAAGTACTAACCCGACACCAACCCTGTTTAGCTTCCGAGATCTGATGAGTTTGGGATAGCCTGGCCCACCCAGATCAGGACTTCGATCTATAGTGTTTATGAGTATTTTGCGAGGGTGAAACATAACTTAAATTTACCAGTAAGGTCTCTCTTTGGAAGGCTCAAGGCAGAAGACAGGAGGTTCTGCTTAGCCCACTCCCTTACTGAAATTCAGCCTGTACCAGCTGACCTTCACCCCATTTTAAAATTATACTGCTGCTACCTTGACACTTAATATCCCTTTGCTGTTTTTAGCTTTAAAATTGGTTTTTAGTCAAATATTTCCAGTCTTTTAATGCTATGCTATGTTAATGTGGCTTGCATTATTATATTGTTTGGATTTTATTTGGAAACCACCTTGATCATACTTTGGATAGTAGAGTTTATAAATAAACAGACCATAAATATGGCATTCATATTTTGCCACTTGTATCCATTAATGTGTGAAGGGACATACACATCTCTCCAGATGCTTGGGAACATATAATCAGTGTGACTGGCACATATCCACAGCATATTTGGAAACGTCAATCCCCCATTCACACTTTTCATGTATAGGTGGCAAAACATGGCAGCCACAAGAAGTGTGAACTGGCTGTCAGGTACAGATTTATTGATGTGCATGCATTCCAAGCCCCACAAGCAGAAACAGCTACCAAAACCCCCCACACCTCGTTAATCCTAGCATGAAATCTTGCCCCCTCCAGAATGACAGCACTTGTACGAATGCAAGCTGAACATCTTAAAGGGAATCAATAATGAGATCTGGGGTTAGGCTGTCAATAAGCAACTGGGAAGCCGTTTCTGGTGAAAGATGTTATTCCGAAATTCTCACACTCCTGTTTTCTTAGAACTTTACAAGGCATAAACTTACTTTTCCTTAGCTTCATATTTAAAACTCTTTGATGGTCAGCTTCTATCAAAAGGAATACTCCAGTCTTTTGTATACTGCCTCTAGGGCTCCAATCCTGAAGATACTTTCCTGAAAAGCCCCACTGCATACTTGGGACATGCTTCTCAGTATACATGAATAGCATTGCTCCCTAGATCTCTTCCCTATAAGACCATGAAGAGTATTAGGTAAGATGGCTAAAGTAGTAACAAAGCATTGATTTTAACTCTGAACTCTCTCTTTCTCTCTCATTATATCAGCAAACTGCTTTGTTGTACCTTGTAAAATGTCAGTGAGATAATGCTATCCTAAATTTACAGGACAAAGAAATACATTCCCTGATAAATAAAATAGCCCAGGTTTTTATGGCAGCCCCAGATACTACTGAACTATTTTGCCTAAACAATCTTTAAAGAATTATATAAATTACAATTATAAATCTAGAAAATTTACAACTGATATAAAACTTATGGGGCATCTGTTTTAAAAATGTGCAGCTGTACTAGTTCCCTTTCCATTTTTTCCCCTTTTGTTGCCTGTTTTACCTACAATTCCTTTGAGCATGACTTTAATTTGCAAACATTTTTATGCCTGTTCCACAAATTCAATTCAATTTTGTAGCAGCACATTTCTTTTTTATTTTCAACACTTTTTATTGAAGTATTAAAAATGCATACAACTGTTAAAGTAAGATAGAACCACTTCAATTTTAACAAAAAATAGTTAGTACTAATAACAACATAATCTATACATCAATCATCAAGAACAAATATACAGTCAACATTTAACTAATCTCAATATTATACTGGATATCTTTATATTTTGGAGAAGAAATTTTTTAGCAATAAATCAGGTAGCAGCACATTTCTGATTGATTTTTTTTTTGCAAAATTCCAGAGAATATTAGACATGACTCATCCTTAAAGTCACCTAGTCTAATCCCCAGCAATGATGCAGAATCCACTGCATTCATGATTTTACCAGGCTGTTAGCCTACAATAATCCAGATGATCTCATTCTGAAGCACAGTGAACAGGGTTGAGTTTAGGACAAGGATGAAACTATGCCCAGAGTCCTATGCACATTTACAGCCTACAGTAATCCAGATTGTCATGTGGGCCGGGCAACTGGAGTGTCATATAACAGAAAACACAGTAATTGCTTTGTGATATTATTGATAAAAATCAGAATTTCTAGGCATTGCAACACCTTTATAAATACCATATTCCTCACGTCAAGTACTTTTAAATTGCTGTTGTGCTTCCCTACCTCAATTTTCTTCTGCTCCCATGGTAACATGGGTGAGATTTTTCCATTAGGGAGCAATAATATCTAACACTGTATAACTGCATTGGCCAGAGGCACCCATTTTCTTAGCTTCCATATATATAGTACATATAACATACTGTGTTGACGTCCCAGCAGCTTACAATACCGAAAAGGTGGATGAAATCTCGGGAATAATAATAGTTATAACAATACTACACGGCTCAAGCTTTATCCTCTTCTGAGTCATAATATCACAAGCGTATCACAAGTTACGCCCTTACCCTGCTAGCCGATCTAACGGTAGGAATTTGTGGCTAAACACTGTTGTATGTTTTTGTCCTTTTGTAATTTAAATGGATTCTCATGACTTTGAGGCTCCCCTTTAACAAAACAAACTATTAATCCAGATATATAAACCAGATATCTGACACGACACCCCTGTTCGCACGTGTTAGAAGACTAAAGGCGCTGAAAGAACATCCCCGAAGGGGCTCCCACACCTACAAATCAATCGCGACATTGCGCGTGATTCCTCACACGCCCACCAATAAAATGTTCCTCCAAGGGACCGGCGCTCGCTGTACAATCACCTAACTCAGAACTCCGTTTTTCCCCTCCTCGCTCTCTCCTTGACCTACCCACAGCCGCGCTAACTGAAGGGGAGGGGGGAAGAAGGCCGAGCCAGGGAGCGGTTGTCATGGCAACTGTGGCGTCTTACTCTCCCGACCAGTCCCCTACGGATAGCGTCGAGAGACAAAGTAGAGTCCTGGGCACGCGGGCGATGAAGCGCGCCTTGGCTCAGAGATGGCGGGGCTCGGGGAGCTGCAGAAGCAGGGCTGGCTGGAGGGTCAGGTGAGGCGGGGAGGGGATCAGGCAAACCGTCGGGATGGGGATGAGGCCTGGGGAAACGAAAGCTTCTGAGACGAAATCCCAAACGTTCCCGTTAGCCCCAGCGCCCACCCCCTCCCGCGGTAGACCTTCGTCTGTTCAGGAGTCAAGGAATAGAAGGTGAGAGACTTTGGTTAAAAGTGCGCTTCTTCCATCAGGTGCTTGGACTGGTCAGTCTCTCTCAGACTATCGCACCTCACAGGCAGGGCCGGCTCCAGGATTTTTTGTACCCCAGGCGAGGCTACCTTCTGGCGCCCCCCCCCTTCCCACCAATCACAGGGTTGCCAACCTCCAGGCAGGGCTGCGATAACTGGCCTGACTGTGGGGCCGCCGGCCGGAGGTCAGGTGGGGGGGGGAGGCAAAGCCCACAATGGGGGGGGGGTCATGTGGAGCTTCCGGCTGCTCCCGGGAGGAAGGAGAGCAGCGACGTTCTTTCACGCCCCCCGCCCGCCCGCCAGCCT
>NW_015164712.1:0-289 GCF_001447785.1 Gekko japonicus | reverse complement strand
GATGTGATGAGAAGTGAGTTTGGGGGGGGGGGGGGGCAAAGACGCTTGTTAGGAAAGGAGCGCTGCAAACTGTTGAATTCTCTGGAGAAAGAAGACCGACCCCTCGGCTCCATGCGTCGGGCAGAAAGACCCAGTAGGAAGTGGGGGGCACAAGGGAGGGGGGGGGGGCGACTATGCAACGGAATCCCAGGGGCACCTTTACCCTACCCTAAAGCAAGCCTGGGTGTTTGTACTTAACCTGCAACTGACTGCTGCGGCCGGATCCGAGCCACGTTTGCTCAGCAGTAAA
>NW_015164711.1:459801-508862 GCF_001447785.1 Gekko japonicus | reverse complement strand
TTTCCTGGAGAAGTTGGCATAACAGTGTGCCCTCCCTGCTCAGGTAACTATACACCTTGGGCATGGCCAGAAGTACAAACATGTGGGCATAAACTGAGGTGTAGGAGCCGAAGGTCTTGCAGTCCAGGCCTTCAGATAAGGGCGCTTACACGTTCGGGACCACCTGAGATGCAGCTGGCTGTTGTGCTGCTCTTTGTTCACTGGTTTGTGTATAATCTTGTTCAGTCCCTTTGGACAAAACAAAGCAGGATCGCAGGACTAATTTCAGGTTTCGGAGAGAAGGCAACTAGAAATATTCTTAACTGATACCCTGTTGCATAGTGTTTGTTTATATATACCAGCTGTCTCCGAATACCCAGAGCTCAGGGCAGTTAACAACAAAAACACACACACATTAATAAAAACAATTCTAGCCATAAATAATTAAAAACATTCCTAGATGGTTCTGAAATAGTTCCAAATTGGAGAACTTCCGGTTGATGGCGGCATGCTAGGAGACTCACCTCCCGGACCTCCCGGGGGTGAAGCTGCGCTCCAGCCGAAGGAGGGGGTGTGCAGGGTCACTACTCCCCCAGGGACCCGGCTGAAGGGACCCTGGCCATGGAGCTTTTGAGAGGTTGCCTCTTCGATGGCATAATGCCGGAGAATTGAGGCACCTCTCCACTCTGACGGTTCTTCATGCTGAGAGACCGAATGGACTAAGTGACGCTGACCAGGGCAAGCGCAGGAGATCGAGCGTTAGAAATGGAGTGTAAACGAGGTCCGTAGACCGATTATGAACATGAGTCATTTAAGCATTGATTAAAAAGAAAAGAAGCTCCCCACCCCACGGAACAGAAGATAAGGTGAGCGGGGGAGGGACGCCTCCCAAGCGCATAGACTTTAGAGCGATTATGGGGGGGAGCGGAAGTATAAACGGTTAAAACTGCTAAGGAGTACTTACCAAGGCGAGTGCGAGCGTTTAAGCGCATATTCAGAGACTTTCAAAAAGTTTGCAAAACTAAACAAAGCAAAAAAGATGGCAGGGAAGAGGACGGAGAAAGAGAAGCATCTGAAATCGAAAGTAACTGAGAGCCCAAAACCGGAAGGAGCCAACGAGCCGGCAAAGACTTTGGCAGACTCCATGCGCCACCTGCTGGACCAAATGAATAATCTTAAAGAGCAGATGACATCAATGACCCAGTGTATCACCACTCAACAAAATCAGATAAGCGAGACTCTGAAAATGATGAATCAAACAAATGAGAAGGTGAAAGAAGTGGACGCCACTACCCAAAAGGTGAAGAAGAAAGTACAAAAATTAGAAAAGAAGCAAGTTTCTACAGAAGAGCAGTTGCTACAATTACAAATGGAAAAGGCTAATATGATCCTTCGCTTTTATCTGGAGCACCCCTGAGAGCTGGGGAGAGTGTTATCAGAGTACTGAAGGATATTCCATTTGAAATAAGACAGCGGAGAAAGAAATATAAAGGCCTTGTTCTTTTTCTTCAAACAAATTCAATTTGATATAGATGGCTAATTCCAGAATGCGTCACCTTCAAAAACAAAGCGTCACCTTCAAAATCAAGGATAAAAAAAGAAAAGATTGACTCTGTTCTGAAAGCGAGAGAATTTTTAAGAGTCCAGCTGGGAGGGCCAGAGGAGGAAGAAAAAGAAGGGGACAGCAAGTCCAGTGGCGAGCTGGACTCGGGTTCTTCTGGAGAGGACTCTCTGTCAGAGAAAGGGGCAGCAGCTCCTAAAAGTCTTTATAAGTTGTGGAATAGACTGGACAAGAAGAAGTGAAGGCTGAAGGACTCTGAATTGTGCCTTTGAAAAATTTTGAATTGAGATGCTTTGGGGTATTTCCTTATAGCAGTTAAATTTAAGATGTGGGAAAAGTTAACAGAATATGTGATTCAATTTGTAATGAGATTAATATGATTAAGACTAAATGTGTATTCAAGCTGATTAGAAGATCTCCTCTCTTGGGTTTTTAGTCAGTAGTGGGTATCTTTTCTTTATCCCCTAAATGTAGTCCCCTCCCTTATTTCTGTTATAGTTTGTAGTTTTAATAAAAATGCAATAAAAATTCCCCATTGGGGAGCAAAAAAAAAAAATGAAATAGTTCCAAATTGTGTTAGTGGTCGAATCTGCATTTCCATTTTTAAATCAGTTTCGTGCTGCTGTGACGCCGTCTTTATGTTTCTTCGAATGTTGTTTGAAGAAGATTCTTTTAAAACAGTGCAGAGGTGCAATGACAGTGGAGCCGCCCCGAAAGGATAAACATATGTGGACATGCAAAAGTATGCTAGCACTCTTGAGGTGTGAAAACGACACCAAATGTAGACAGCTTTTTTGAAGACGGAGTCAAAAGGCTGGGACACCAGTGGGAAAGACAAATGCAGATACTGAAAGTGTCTCACAGGAGAGAAGCAGGATGTAGAGAAAGAGGGGGAAGGGAGCACCAGACAAGATGGTCCCCATTGCTATCCTCAACCAAAAGCTTGGTGGAACATCTCTGCCTTGCAAGCCCTGCAGAACTGCATTCGGTCACGCAGGGTGCAGATGTTATTTGGCAGAGAGTTCCACCAGGTAGGAGCTAGGGGCAAAAAGGCCCTGGTCTTGGTTGAGGGCAGCTGGATGTCTTTTGGACTGGGGATCACCAATTAAGTTGTTCTATGCAGAACGTAAAGCTCTTTGGGGAACATAACAGAGCTGGAAGTTGGAAGTCGGAAGTCAGAAATCAGTTGCATTTACCGTTACAGTAACTACAAGTTTCATACTATAAAAATACTAAATTAAGCTTTAGCATAACCTGTACCAAACTAGCATTGCACCTTGAATTAACTAGTTTTCTATATAATTGTCAAGGCATTTGTCAACACAGGGAGGGTGATTTCCCACAAGCGCTGCTCCACGCTCACTCTTCTCATTGGCCCGATGGTACGTGTCAATTTCACACAAGCTGCTGCGCGACCGCATTTTGCCCCGCAGCTTCGTGCGATTTTCCCCGCGTGTACTCAATCCTGTTTTTTGAGGATTGAGTAGATGCGGGGGAAATCGCAGGAAGCTGCTGGGCAAAATGCGGCCGCGCAGCAGCTTGTGTGAAATTGACACGTACCATTGGGGCAAAAGGGAGGAGTGAGCGCGGAGCAGCGCTTGTGGGAAATCACCCTGCATCTCACCCACCTAATTAGAAAAACAAAGTAGTACATTAATACCATTTCCTTTTTTCAGTCTTTAGGATGTTATGCAGGTCAGTGTTTTTAAGAGTCACTGCAAATGACAGATGGATCTATCTGGAGAAAGCAATGAAGGACAGAAAACCAATAGCATAGGTTAGACACATACCACAAGCTCACCTGAAAGGATAGGCAAAATCAGCTGTAACTGTTCTATTCACATTCTCTCCACAGGAGACTAGAACTGTAGTCACCCCTTTATATGTGCCACAGGTTGCAAACACACAGACAGAAAACAGCTATAAGGGAAAAACATCAGTACAGGTATTAGTATCATACTTACCAACTCTAGCAGGAGACAGCTGGTCAGAAATATACGGTACAGACAGCCTTAACTGACTCAAACCTTTCACAAGCCAAGCTTTCCACTTCACTTTTTTAAAAAGTGCCCCTAAAATGCTAACCAGACATGGCCATTACCATTACTTTAAGACTGTAAATACCTTTCCATAAGAGTATATATCACCCTTTCAAATACTACTTTGACAGCTGAAAAACAAAGGGGCAGAGTCAGTTTAGCCAAGAGAGGCATATACCAACTTTAACAGCAGTTTCAATTGTAACAATTGATTTAGCTCTTCTACATAAGCCTGTGAGAGGCTGACTGGATCTTCTCCTTAAATACATTTTTAAGGTTTCTGGCATTTGCTGTGCAATGAAATGAAATTCAGCCAGCAGTTTTTCTAATGCAGAAACGAGAAAGATTCATTTGCTGAAAATTGACAGCAAATAACAGAGGCACAGGAGCATTCGACAGTTCAGTAACAGAGAACATTTACATTTTCCTATTGCAAGTAGATAAATAGGTACCACTTTGGTGGGAAGGTAACAGCGTTCCATGCGCCTTGGTGTTTAGTCATGCTGGCCACATGACCATGGAAACGTCTTCGGAAAGCGCTGGCTCTTCGGCTTTGAAACGGAGATGAGCACCGCAACCCTAGAGTCGAACTCGACTGGCTTTTGAGCAAGGGAAACCTTTACCTTTACCGTACTGCTATTTGAAATCAATTGAATATTCAGGGTCTTCTAAGATTTAGTCAAGTAGTACCAGGTCCACAGAGCATGCTAGGGAAAGTTAGATTTAATCCCCGGTGGAAATTTATTCATTCCTACCCCTAAAACCAGGGAAAGCTTGCCTTCAGAATATAGCTAGTGAGACTCTCAAAGAGGTAGCACAGAATGCAGACAGGTGAACAAGAAGCCACTTAAAGCCCAGGACTCTGAGAGGTCAAGAAAACTGGGAAGTGTTGAAGGCTAAATTTATCAGCTAGAAGTGGAAGAAGAACCAGTGGGTTTAGAAAGTTTCAGGATCCTATATTGGAATTGGAGGTGTAGAGAATAGGAGGAAGAATCTCACATTTTTACAGGGTGTGGAAGTATGTTGTCTATAATTACCACCTTTTTTAAAATAGAGAGATTTCTCATACAGATCTATTCTTTCTGTGCTCTTCTTAGATTGTCTGCTGTTGAACACAAAACCTACAACATGTTTACAGAAAGACACAGAACTCACATTCCACTGGAGGAAAACTACTAACAGTTATTGCCAAGATTACCTGTACACCAGAGCTCTTGAAGATATATACAAATAGAGGAGAAAAAAGAGCAATCTACACAGTTGAGCTCATAACACACAAACACACAAAATATCTTGTGTGAATGTGTTATGTGCCGCCAAGTTGCTTCCGACTTACGGCAACCCTATAAATTAACAATCTCCAAAACATACTACCATTAACAGCCTTGCTTAGGTCTTGCAAACTGGGGGCCATGGCTCCCTTCACTGAGTCAGTCAATCTCTTGTGGGCTAGGGTTGCCAGGACTCCCCCCCTCCCCCCAGCCACTGGCAAAAGATTGGGGGGGGAGAGAGGTTTGCCAGACCCAGGTTGGGAAGATTTGGGAGTGAAGCCTGGGGAAGACTTGGATCTCAGTGGGTACAATGCCATACAGTCCACCTCCAAAGCATACATTTTCTCCAGAGGAACTCATCTCTGTAGTCTGAAGATAAACTGTAATTCCAGGGAATTCCCAGGTAGAACCTGGAGGCTGGCATCCCCAATGTTGGGTCATCCTCTTTTCCTGCTGCCTTCAACTTTTCCTAGCATGATCATCTTTTCCAGGGACTCTTATCTTCTCATAATGTGACCAAGGTATGATAGCTTCAGTTTAGTCATTTTAGCTTCTATGGACAGTTCAGGCCAGTGTTCCTTCTAAGCTGAGTTGGTGTGAGCTAGTTCACAGTTTTTTAGCCTCCGGCTCACACCTTTTTGTCTTAGCTCAGGAAGGCTGGCTCCAGAGCAAACTAATTTATGCAGCAGCCAAATTGCTCGCTCACAACTTTAATGCCAGTAGCTCACAAAGTAGAATTTTTGCTCACAAGACTCCACAGCTTAGAGGGAGCATTGGTCCAGGCTTGATTTAGTCTAGGATAAAACATCTTAGGAACCTAAAGTCATACACCTGAATACTGGAGATGGGTGTGCCTCAAATATATACTCAAAGTCACCTACATATGCTTTTGCTTCATACAGATTATCACATTTTAATTCTTAATACAGATTATCACATCACTGAAACACCAAGGTTGCAGTTTATGAAACTGGAAGCCAACATGGTGGTGTAGTGGAGACCCAGCAAGCTGGCTGAGTGGCCTTGGGTTAGTCAAACACTCTCAGCCTAACCTACTTTACAGAGCTGTTTCAAAGAAATAAAATCGAGAAAAGAAGAATAACGTGAGCTATTTTGGGGAGAAAGCCAGGGTATACAGAAAACAAAAAAACCCAAAGACAACCTTTAAGGGAACAGTAAGCCTTACCCCCAGTGGCTAAAGTTAAGTCACAGCCAGTTTAATAAGAATCATAAAGCCATCCCAAGTCTAGAGCACACAAAGCACAGGCCTAAAAACTCCTTTCTTCACCCATTGCCAGTACTTCCTGGCAGATCCCAATAGGACTCTGTCACCCCACCCCCATCACAGGTTTCTCCACCGATGCAAACTAAACTATAAAGAACCACCCAACCCAATCCCCCCACCCCACTCCACTCCACCCCACTCACCCATTCAAGAAGCTTGATGAAAGCCAAGGGCTCCTTGAGTGGGCTAAAATCAAGGTGGAAGTCATTCATTTTCTCTGAGGCAGAAAAAGAGAGAAAACAAAATTAGAAAGAAGAAAAGAAAAGTGAAGGAAGGAGAGAGCCACCCAAGGCCCCAAATCCACAACAAGGCCTCTTCTTCTGGCCACACACTGACTCCCTACAACTGCTACCTCAGGGCCGATTTCTCCCCCCCCCTCCTATACAGGCTGCCTCATCAAGCTCCACCCCCTCCCTCAGGCAATGGAATCTCCTTCTCTTCAACAGCCGCCTCACAATGGGTTGAGAAACGAATGTCAGCTGCTGCTCTGCCCCCACCCACGCCAGGATTCCAGGTGGAGAATCAGTTTAAACCAAGCTTGGTCCAGGGACTTGGGACTGCTGAATGTTCCCATGCCACAGAGAAGTGCCCTGGTCGTTGCTCTCTGATGAGGACAGGCTCTTTCACTTTCCCCGAACACCGTGCCTGCCAGTGTGGTGAGGCTCTGAATGGTGCCCCTGAGAATGGCTTGTATGCCATATGTCTGGTTGTACGTAGCCTTGTTTTTATTTTTAGTTAATTTATGGCTTGATAATATACACAGCAGGTGGTTTTAAATTCAGCAGGGCAGAGAGAAAAAGTAGGGTTGCCACTTGCCAGGTCTGGGTTGGAAAATACCTGGAGACTTTGGGGATGGGTCCAGGAGAGGGTGGGGTTTGGGGAGGCGAGAGGAGGGGCCTCAGCATGGTACAATGCCATGGAGTCCACCCTTCAAAGCAGCCATTTTCTCCAGGGGAGCCAATCTCTGTCAACTGGAGATCAGTTGTAAAAGTGGGAGATCTCCAGGCCCCATCTGGAGGCTGGCAACCAAAAAGGCGATACTGGACTGCTTTTGGTTCTGAGAGGAGTCCCTATGCACTCTGCAAATTGGCATAGGTGAATCAAAAAGCCTTTATTGCTTTGGGCCAAAGGCAGTTGCGAGTTATGAAAAATAGAAGAAAATAGCCAATAAAATAAAGACTACCTTGCCAAACAATATTAAAACAAACAGCAGAGCCTAAATGTAAGAACATGCAACTCTTTAATTGTCACAATACGTTCCAGGGTTGCCATCTCCGGGTTGGGGAATACCTGGAGATTTTGGGGGTGGGGCCTGAGGAGGGCAGGGTTTCGAACTTAATGCCAGAGTCCAATTTAATGCCGTTTTCTCCAGGTGAACTGATATCTGTTGCCTAGAGATCAGTTGTAATAGCAGGAGATCTCCAGCCACCATCTGGAGGTTGGCAAGCCTAACAATGACATCAGATCAGTGTATCACCATAGTGATTTACTACCAGGAATAAATAGAATAGAGTTAGTGTGGTGTAGTAGTTAAATGGTTGGGCTAGGATCTGGGAGACTCAGGTTCAAATCACCACTCTGCCATGGAAGCTCACTGGGTAACTTTGAGCCAGTCATACACACTCTGCTCAAACTACCTCACAAGTCACAGGGTTGTTGTGAGGATAAAATGGAGAAAGGGAGAATATTGTGAGCCACTTTGTGTCCCCACTGGGGGAGGAAGGTGGGGGTATGAAGTAAATATTTTTGCTCAAATGTTCATGGTTGCCACAGCATATAGAAAACAGGTTCAATGGAAATAAATTAAAATAAATGTCCTTGTGCAAATGATCTACAGGGGGCAGCCAAACTCCAGATTAAGGCTTCTTGAAATACTATGTGGAAATGGGAATTCCAAGAGAAGCAGGGCCCTGATATGCCAAGCTTCACCTACAGAAATTCCCTACCCAGAAATATGAGCCACTTCATGCTGAAAGGCTACCTGTCCCTGATCTATTTGTGTTCCACATATAGTTGAAATGTCTACAGTCTGCTTTTAGAGCCAGACCTTCTATAGATAAAGGAGGCAATAGCTAAAGGGGGGGGGGATGTCAGCCATGCTTTGCAGGTTGTAATGTGTTACCCCTGAATTAGCTAATTATCACGGCGGTAGCACTCTTACTGCCAGATATTGGGAATTACTAACAGGGATAGTTATTGTGTTTCTAACTGCTTGCTGTGACAAAGGGATTTATTAATTTTTTGCAGATAATGGATTTTCAGAAAATGAAAAGTGCTATCCTATATATATTTTCCAGCTTTCCCATTGGCTGTGCTGTGTTCTCCATCAGCCATTGGCCTGTCAACCACCACTCAAGAGTACTTGCGTGCCATTGGCTGGGTGCTGTGTCCGTTCCTCTTCCCTGCCTACTGCCATTCCCTGTCTGAATAAACTGCCAGAAAACTGCTGTGTGGCTCACTTTCTTGTCTGTGGCTGTTGCTAGGCAACCAAGTTTGGGTCTGTCTGTAAAAAGGCAAATGCAGGAGGCGCTTTCCGGGCCTACTTTGGCCTTTGTGGGGAATTCATTGGGACCAGTCTAGGGTTGCCAGCTCCAGGTTGGGAAATTCCTGGAGATTTTGTGGTGGAGTCTACTGAAGCCAGAGTTTGGGGATAGGAGAGGCCTCCGCTGAATAGAATGCCATAGAGTCTACCCTCCAAAGCATTTTTTTTTTCTGGGAGGAGACCTAGGTTCTTGCTATGGAAGCTGAGTGAATGATTCTCGATCAGTCACAGACTTTCAGCCTAACCTACCTCACAGGATTCAATAGGGGGAGAGGAGAATGATGTAAGCTGCTTTGATCCCCACTGCAGCAAAAGAATGTACTTTTACTCCTGGGAAACCATTGTTGCAAATCTCCAGGGGGGGGGCTGGAGATCACTCAAAATTACAAATGGCAGAGATCAGTTCCCCTGGAGAAAATGGTGGACTCTGTGTCATTATACCCGGCTGAGGTGCCCCCCCCCCATGACAGCCAGTGTGACTTAGCAGTTAGTGCTCCAGAGCAGGGTCTGCCAGACCCAAGTTCTTGCTGTGAAAGCTGATTGGGTGATTTTAGACCACTTACAGATTTTCAGCCTAACCTGCCTCACAGGGTTGTTGTGCAGATCAAAGGGGGAAAGGAGAATGATGTGAGCTGCTTTGGTTCCCACTGCACTGTACTTTTCCTAGGTAGAAGCTGCAGGGAGGGGGGAGGAGACGGAAACCTAAAGTCAGAGGGACAGATAACAATACATTGGTGGTTGGCTGGGAAGGAGAGAGGGTTGCCAACTCCAAGTTGGGAAATTCCTGGAGATTTGAGGGGTGGAGCCTGGAGAGGGTGGGATTTGAGGAGGAGTGGGACCTCAGACAGGTACAATGCCATAGACTCCACCCTCCAAATCAGCCCTTTCCTCCTAGGGAACCATTGTTCCCAATCTCCAGGTGAGGGCTGGAGATCACTCAGAATTACAACTGCTCTTCAGATTGCAGAGATCAGTTCCCCTGGAGAAAACAGTGGACCCTGTGTCATACCCTGCTGATGTTGCTACAGCAAATTGATGCTGAGTGCCCAAGGCCAGGGCACCCGCCCAGAGCCTCTTTCTAGAGCTCATTGTATTTATTTCCACAATGAGCCTTATTCCTAGTCTTTTTATAAGGTTGCAGTCTTAAAAGTGGCTGGATTCAGAGTATTCCTACAACTTCTGCAGAACTGTGGTCATGGTTTTGGGACTGATGCCTGAAACTTTGCTCCAAGGCTGTTTTTGTGATGCATAAATCTTTATCGCATCTTGTATATTGAATAATACATTGATTGTTAATATACATATGATGTTAAAAAGCTTTCGCCTGCATACTCCTTTAAAAATTTTAGTTGTAAAGTATCACAAAAATATCCTAAAAGATATTACTTGAGACTAAGTCCCTCCATCTTCCTCTGTAATCACGTGTATCGTGGGCCATACTGCAATGGGTGCAAATGACAATAATTTGATCAGTATATTTTTATCCAGCTGTTCATTCAAGGAGCTTAGGCTGGCATTTATTTGTTTATTTAACAATTCATACCCCACCTTTCTCCCCAGTGGGGACCCAAAGTGGCTTACATTGTTCTCCTCCCCTCTTTTGTCTTCACAACAATCTGGTGAGGTAGGTAATACTAAGAGCATGTGACTGACCCAAAATCACCCAGCAAGTTTCTGGAGCAAAGTGGGGATTCAAACCTGGGTCTCTCAGATACTAATCTAATATTCTAATCATTGTTCCATGCTGACTCTTCATTTTGTCCTCAGCAACCATGTGGGTAGAATAGGCTGACAAACAGAGGGTGGTCAGAGGCAAAAGGTGATATTCCCTCTTCATAATCCTAGCCTTTCCTCTGCTATTGGCTGATGTTCTTTAAAGTCATAGTACTCTGTATTCACCATGTAGGTGAGTTAGTTTTCTGGTTCTAGAATTGGAAGGTCTTCTACATCAGAGGGTCTGAAGCAAACATTTGATGGTCTTGGTACCCCTTGTAATTATTGGCTATTCCAGTTGCCAATCTCAAGGTGGAGACTGGAGATCTCCCAAAATTACCACTAATCTCCAAACTACAAAGATCAGTTCTCCTGGAGAGAATGCCTGGTTTGGAGAGTAAATTTTATGGGACTATACCCTGCTGAGATCACTTTCCTCTCCAAATCCTGTTCTCTCCAAGCTTCACCCCCAAATATCCAGGAATTTCCCAACCTAGAATTAGCAACCCTAAATGGCTACATTGGCTTTGACTGTTTCAGGGCAAGGAAGATAAGATATATAATTGATTTTGAATCCTGTGGATCACTTGGGAATAAATTCAGCTTTACCTGTGTGTATTTATGACGTGGGCTTCTAAATGCCCTCTAGACACCAATCAGTTGCATGGGTCTTGGAGCCTTTTCATGTAAACAATAATGCATGCTGGTCATTATGGTATAGGGTCTGAAGTCATGGCCATCTACTCCTATCTTTATTAGAGCAGAAGTTTTTGTCCTATCCATTTCATTGGGAACAAATTCTATCTAGAAGCATGTTGTAGAGTCATGGCCTAGCCCTCATACCCTATACAGATTACCATTTCCCCAAAAATTAATGCCAAGGTGGGCAGTACTTCACCGAGAAGAGTACCTATGCTGTCTAGTGACTCTACAATATAAGCAGTGGAGGCCTAGAAAGGACTTGTGTATTCACACACACGGTTAGGCAGAAAGGAAGGGAATTTTCTCCTTCCTTTCACCCCCCCCCCCCCAATTCATTTGACAGCTGAGGAGCCCTGGGGAGACGAATGCTGAGTCACCAGGGATTGCATCCTCTGCTCATCTTTTGGAAATCACTGGCCTGAGCATATAGATGTGGAAAGCAGGGAACTGGGGTGTCCTTCCACCTACAGGCTGCAGGGAGGGGGGAGCGTCTCTGTCCACAGCCATGAGTCCACCTTGCCAAAAAGTAGCTGGTCCACCTACCCAGCCTTTGGAATGGGTTTAGAGCAAAAGGATGGGGAGAACACTTGTTCCCCATCCTCTTCTGCCCCAATGCCACTGCAGCAGCATAACTGGGTGTTATGGCAAGCCCAAGCTGCATGCATGCCCTGAGTCTAAGCCACTCTGGTCCCTATGACAGATGCAGCACTAAAAGGCATGGGGTAGGCAGCGTCACCTCCTCTTCATCCCTGAAACCACTGCAGGGGTTTTTGCTAGGCAGGAGGGAAGCAAGAATTAGGACAACTGAAGGCTGTGCCTGCTCTTTGCTCCCAGGAATCTCCTCTAGCGGCACAGGGCAGTGCGCAAGTGCAATTCTGGCGTTGTGACAACTCAGACCAATGTTTTTCACCAAACAGGGAACTCCACTGTGGATACTGACCCTTTGCATCTCTGTCTGACCCCCTTAGTTCCCCACCTTTCATGTCCACAAACATGACTAGGGATTCCAGATAGAGAGAAGAGTTCATGTGCCCCTTTGCTTCTTGCTGCTTCATTGCATGCAGATGCAGGAGAAGACAGAGTGCAGCAAATTGTGGAATACTGTGGAGCAGGAGCATGTCTTGTTTTAACTGGCTCAGGGCCCAGACCACTGAAGCCTGGTTTATTGTGGCCAACAATTGACAGATGTGCCTTGGGTAGATGTCTGGCCCACAGAGTTTCACTTGTGCAGAAGATATGCCTACCAGGGTAGCTGCCTGTTTCTCTAGTCTTTAAGTCACTTCAACTGCCAGCCCACATACAGTTTTCTTTTCATTCTTTTTTTATATAACTTTTTAATTGCTTTTATATACTACATCCTATAGGGATGGGGGGAAAGGTGGAAATCACTAAAACTGAAATAGAAAGAAAAAATCTAAAACTTAAGACAAGGATCATATTGTATGATTTACATTGTTATATATCCATCCTATCATAATAACATAGAAACATGTCAACAATACATTTCTAAATTAAGCTAGTTTAAGACTTTTATATTAATCTTCAGGTGTTTTATAATTGAACATCAGTTTTACTTTCCACGCTTATTCTTTTTATGTTTCAGGTTAATTTTAAATGTTTTGGGAGCAGCTTCTCCTTTTTCCGATATTTCTTTGTATCACTTTGCAATACATCTTGTTTGAGATCTGTCATTGACAATTCTCAGTGAGTAATCTACTAGTATGACAAGCCTATGGGGAATAAAAGCTATTGCTGTTAGAAAACCCTAGTCTCAATTTTTAATATGGTACCTTAGCTAATGTATCATAGATTTGTTTAGCCTGATCCTAGAGTTCTGTACTGGTTTCAACGGAAGCTTACAGTACAATCCTAAACAGAATTACACTTTTCTAAACCTATTGACTTCAGTGGACTTTAGAAGAGCAAACCTCTACTTAGAATTTCACAGTCAGGGTGCGTTCAGACGGGGCGTTTCAGCCGGCATAAACTGCACCGGTTCCAACTGGTGCAGTTTATGCTGGCTAAAATGCGATCACACTTATCTCCTGTCTGTGGAGCCCATCGCTGTATGCCCGTTTACACACAGCGGGTGTCGGCGGTTTGTTGGGGTTTTTTACTTAGTTTGTGCATGCACATATAGGCAACCATCCACAGAATGGCGATCTTCGCGCATGCGCAAAACACCCCGTCCAGAAAAGCATGCCCTGAAGAGAGGACTTACCTTTAAAGTTTAAAGAGCAAACTGGCCTCCCTGAGGTCCCGGACTCCTCTAAAATGTTAAACTAAGGACCTTTTCTTTTCTTTTTAACAAACGCCGGGGCGAAGCTTCGCAAAAGCGCATATCGCCGACCTAAAAAAAAATGCCGGGCAAAAATCGGAAGCCTCGGGCTTCCGAACGGAAGTGGCTCTACAACAGTGGAGAGCGATCAGACTGGGGGGAGGTAAAGCGATTACAACCGTTACACTCAGGATACCACCACTTGGGGACCTAGTGGCAGAATACAACGGTTTAAAGCTCTTTGCAACGGTTAGGGACGGAAGGCAGATGTTCGCCATGTGAACGCCAGTAAGTACACCGATTCCAACCAGCACCTATACCGTTGTAAATGCCCCGTCTGAACGCACCCTCAGTCTCTTAAACAACATAATGGTTATAATGCAAACACTGAAGAACTATCACAGCATCCTCCAATTTTCAGGTTGAGGGTTTCTATCTCCATAACAAAATTAAACATAATCAGTTAATTGTACAAACACCAGATTTATTAATGTTATAAGTCTAGAACCCAAATTGTCAGATACATGAAGTTTGATATTCAACTGGCAGATGTATGAGGAGGGCGGGGGTTGAAACAAAATACTGTGAAATGCAAAGGTCTGTAACATTTCTATGTAGACCCCATATGAGAACAAGGTAAGAACAGAATAACAACCCATTCACAACAGTAGTCCCTATGACTGTCTTGCCAGCTAGGCTATGCTGACTTGATACCTGTAGTGTTCAGTTAACACTCACATGTCTTATTAAGTCTCAGTTGAATGGAAGTAATTTGCTGTTAAATTCTTTTTTAGCAAATTCATACTGGAGCATCCCTTTGAAGGCCAGTTGATGAAGACAGGGCTTTTTTTCTGGAAAAAGAGGTGCCAGAATTCTCAAGAGGGAAATGAAGGAGAAACATACGGGATTCTTCGAAACAATATTATTTTATTTTCATACCCTGAGGACTTACCTCAACTTTAAAGCAGTTTCCAAACTTTAGACATGTCACCAACTTCCTCAGTTCTTTTTCGGGTCTTGATTTTGGTGCCTACCGCTGAATAATGACCCTGATCAACCATGTTTTAACATACTTTTTTGGACCAAAGAATGTTAAGGGAAGTCCTCCGACATGGAGGGCAGGGTATAAATTCAACTAATAAATAAACAAACAATAAAGTTTTGACTGACAAGGAGGACCTTTCTGGAATGAAAATCAGGTTCATCTGGGAAAATCCCCTTTTACACTCACTGGAGGAAATAGCTATTGTATTGAGAGTGTGCCAAATCTGAGACAGTTCATTGGGCATTTCTTCTCTGAATGTTAGATGTTCTCTGAAGGCTTGAATGCCTTCTTTTTCATTGGACTGAAATCTTCTTGCCAATATGTGTATTTCTTCTTCACCACAGAGAATGTTGTCCGTTGAGTTTGCTGGCCAATTCTTAGATTCCAGAATTCTTCCACACCTTGACAGTTCTGTGTCTTCTTTTGAAAGCAGTCTTTTCTGAAGAGAATTTTTAAGTTGATCATAGAATGCAACTGGGGAGATTGGTGGGTCATCAACTCAGTCTTGCTGTGGGCTTTGTACAGATTGATATTTCTCTCCTGCAAATCTAAACTCAGTTCTTACAGCTCTTGCAAGGCATCACAAATTAATTTGAGATACAAAATGAATTCAACTGATGTAATCTTTCTATGAAGACCTTCATATGTGCACTCTCCTTTCTGTCTTGACCATTTGCTGATTTACCTTTTTCAAAATGAAGCACTAGGGCTTCATAATCTTGCCAAACAGCCGAAACAGTTCTGTAGCTAGATGCAACCCATCTTGTAGATAGAATCCTTCCAATCTTTAAAATCTCCATCTCCAACATAACTGCCTTGCATTTTTTGGAGATTAATGATACATAACATACAACTTGTCCAAAAAACTCATAAATCTATTGATGCCAGAAACTTCTTTTACAACATCATGTACTGATAATTCCGGCCTATGGCTAGCACAATGCCATAAAACAATGACAGAGAATCTGGATTTGAAAAATTTTGAAACTCCTCCACAGGATCCTGTTGGGAAAATAGGGAAAAATATTTAAATACTCAGAGTTTGCAATGGATCTTTGCTTCACGGGAGAGGAGACATTTCTTTCTATGTAAAAAGCTTTATTTCTAAGGGAAGGGTTCACATAGAAAGCTACAAAACAAAAGCAATATCTAGAGCTACATCTTTAGATCCTTACAGCTACAAACACATAGTCACATAACAATGGAGATTCGCCTTCTTCTTGACCCCTAGAAGGAAGTCACCTGAACACAGTAACCAATGAAAACAGACTTAGATTAGTAAACAGACTTAGATTTTTCCGGGCTATCTTCCCATTGGCTCTGAGCCAAGTTTCCCTTCCAGGTCAGTCTAAGCAATAGTACACTAGGTAAAACAGATTAACCAGGGCTATTTTGGGGCAAGAACGCACAGGAACGGAGTTCCGGCTGGCTTCCAAGTTGGCCACACCCAGCAGGAACACATTAGCATAATAGGCCACTCCCAACAGCAGAAACTCATTAGGATTGGTTACATTAGGGGTGTGTGGCCTAACTGCAAAGGAGTTCCTGCTACAAAAAAGCCCTAGGTTTGGACTACAAACAAGGTAAACAGAATAAGAAGCAAAAGGTGGGTGTGGCTGGATGAGCACACTCCTGGTAACATGGAGTGTGTGGCCTAATATGCCAATAAGCTGTGCTGTCAGGGGTGTGGCCTAATATGCTAATGAGTTTCTGCTGTTGGGTGTGGCCTATTATGCTAATGAGTTCCTGCTGGGCTTTTTCTACAAAAAAAGCCCTGATTAACCCCATAATGACTGGAATCTAGACCTTGCACCTCACATATTTCCAACAGATCCCAGTGCCACTGCAGCACCATCACATGTCAATGAAACTAAATTTTCCTTTAAGAATTCTTCAGTCAACCCTAGTGACTCAATATGAGACATCAAACTTTTCTATATTCTATTTGTATATTCTATTTGTATATTCCATTTGTATATTCCATTCCATCTTCCAACTCTAACAAACCAATTAAGAGATTTACAGGTCTTGCAGGTCTGTTTCCTCAATGTAGATGCAAATGTACACTATCAGTACAGATTGCTGACACAGTCATAGATTCATCAAGTATCAGTGAGATTTTACTCTTTGAATCAATAATCTTTCTAATTAATGTAGTCCTCATTTCACTGCCGATGTAATTTATAATATTTATACAGGCAGTATCTGGGTACAAAATTTTCCCCATATCAATGCCATTTAATTCTTGTAAATCAATTTCAGCTTCAAAATTATTAAAAGACTGGTTTCTTTTAGCCTCCTTATATGTAGTACAGAAATTTATTGGTAATTTCCTTCTCTCTTGCTAGTGACTTCAGACATAGTGTTTCAAGCTTTTCATTTTTTCCCCCTCTTCAATAAATCTGTAGTTAAAATGATTTATGATCTTCACTTTCTCTATGGTCAAAAATCCTTTTCCTCAGAGATGTTAGTTGCTGTTTCCTATTTTCACCATAAGATGTTATCTCACAATTTATTCATTCTTTAGAAAGCCTCATACCCACATTTTCTCCATGCCTAAGCATCCAACATTTTTTTCACACTGAGCCACCTACCTTGCCATCATGAAAAAAATAACCAATCATTTTTTTCATAAATTCATTCTTCTGCTCTATGATCCAACAACTGAGCCAGAAGCTTTCATTAACTGCAGAGACCAAAGTGGAACTCCCTGAATCACTTGTTGCATTTTGAAGTTCCAAACCCGAATTCACATTTAAAATTCCAGCTGGATTTATTGATGTTGATCAATCTTCAGTTGCTTTATGTTTTGTTGTAGCCTCAGTAAAATAGTCCAAAATCCTTTTCATGGTTCTCAGTCATAACATGGTTGACACAGACAGACAGACAGACAGACAGACAGACACACACACACACACACACACACAGAGCTGTCCCCAAATTTGTAGTGCTCCCTCATCTGAAGAAGCCCGCCTCCACCACCATTGCAGAGTGGTTCTTATTTCTTACCATTTCAGAGCAGCTCTTACTAAGGGGACAGCAGAGGCCATGGGAACCCGAAAGCCAGAAGATGGCAGCAGCCTGGTTAGCTGCCCTGGCAGAGCTGCTCCGCGAGGCCGAGCCGGCAAGGGGTGGCCCAGGCTCCGCCCGCACCACACTGGGGCACAGCGGGGGAGCCAGCCAAGGACTGTGGGCCTCGGCACAGGAGAGGATCCAGCCAGGGGTGCAGCTGACTAGCTTTGGCTCAGGCCCACCGGGCTGTGATCCAAGCTACACTTGCCTGGGAGTCAGTGCATGGAGCAGCAGCCAGGGCACACTGCTGCTGTGGGAGAAAAGCCTCCACTGGGTAGGCTGTAGTTGATTATCTCTCTCCCACCCGAACCCACCCCAGACTCTCGCTTGGCAAGAGCAACAAGTCCCCTGTGCTGTCTGGCTGCTTCCCCACTCACCCACAGCTGCTACCAGGCATCCCATCGTTTAAATCTTATTTTTTAAATTTTATTTTAATATTTTTGTGACATCACAAGTGATGTCATGCTCCCCAGTGCCTCCATGAACTTTTTTTGGGAGAATTTTGTTTCTACAAAGAAGTTCTGGAATGCTATTCCGTTGTGTCCCACCAGAAAAAAAAAGCCCTGCTTAAAATGGTACGCTATTCCACTAGGATGGCTGAGATTTTAGGCATGTTCTGTTTCAAAAACTGAGATGTCTGTGTTTTCAATAACAGAGCTGTGTTCATGCTTTCATTTTGTGTGGCTTTGTGGACTTTGGCATAACAGTCATTGTTTTGCAAGTCTTCATTGTGATGTGTGACTCAGAGCAGATGTGTAACATCAGATGATATGTTCCAGACCAGAGAAAATGAAACTAGTACTGCCAGAAAGAAATAATCTTGCCAATTTGGTATAGGAAAAGAGGATACATTCTACCCAAAGAGAAATTGGCATAGAGATAAACAGTATCTCAATACATACTGTAATGATTGTGAAAGCCAAAGAGTTCTCAAAATATAAAAGACCCGGGCACTTTATTAGCAACACAGGTAACCGGGAATACGGCCACTCTATTATTTCAAACTGAAGTGAATCCATTCCAGGCATTTGAACAGATGTGACAAACAGGATGAACTAAACCCCTAAATCAAAGGCACAGTCCTGAAAAAATTAATAACTATTAAGAGGACTATATAATTCACGCAAATACAAGTAATACATGCAAATGTTAGCCACAGGTTCTGCTTGTACAAATGCTGTATTTAACAGGAGCGGAGTGATTTGCACTGTGTTATCTTTCAAACTATTTTAGTAAAAGATACCACCAAATATAATCTTGCTTGGCAGAATTTGGTTGGCTGCTGTGTGAAATAAATATAATGGTAACAGTGTAATCAACACACATGTACATCATATTTTCTGGCCTTGGTATGCAAGTCCTTAAACACAGGCCCCTTTAATTTATTGTAACTATAGCTACTCAGTGTGTAGAATCAGCGAGTAGATCTGGAATATAGATGTTCCTGAGAAGTAATCAGATATAACCTGAAGTGTGTGTGTGTGTGTGTGTGTGTGTGTGAGAGAGAGAGAGAGAGAGAGAGAGATGCCCCCCATGCTGCTCTCTAAAAGACATCCTGAGTTTCCTGTTATCAGAACCTCATTACAGGTGCCTTTAATCAGGGATGCCAGCCTCCAGGTGGGACCAGGGAATCCCTTGGAATGACACTTCATCTCCCAACTACAGAGATCAGTTCTCATAGAGAAAATTGATGCTTTGGAGGGTGGACTCACTGAGGTCTCTGTCCTCCCCAGGTTCCATCTCCAAATCTCCAGGGGTTTCCCAGCCTGGTTCTGGCAACCTTCCCCCCCCCCATCCCCTGCCTGTGGCTGCTGGTGGCCAAGGGGGACCTGGCAACCCTATGCCTTTTTGACTTATTGAATGAAATGTAAATGAAGTTACAACTTAAATAAACAGAAGTTTCTACTCATGTTTAGAAGGATAGGTAATTCTTAATATTTTATTTTTCATTTCCTATTAAACTGATGGGGAGAGGAGAGTCATAAAAGGAACTATTGCATTACTGGCCTTGCACACACAGTGTATAAGAATGTTATTTTGTATTCATTAAGCAGTTCTTGTACTGTTTCATACTCAAGACCACACTCATTTGGGCTGTTTTAAGAGTTCAACCACACTTCTGCAACCCCCCCAAAAAATCTGGATTGGATCTTGTGGTCACGCAAATGAAAGATGCTCATAAAGGCTGATCTTCCCCAAACTGCCTGCTTGTAGCCCCAAAGAGGCACTGACCCCCCCCCCCCCCCCCTCTAAAAGCTATCAGACATGGGAGGGTTTCAGGTAAAAGAGGAGGGGAAAGGGAAAACCATTGTCTTTTTTCTGTTCCATTGGTGGAAGAGACAGTGGAACAAAGTTTCCATCCAAATTCCTATCTGATTGCATCCCCTTCCCTTTACATATGAGGTTTGGACCCTAAGGTCTGTGGTGCTGCTCCCCCAAGCTCTGCAAGTTGCAACTTGGCAGTGGGGTGGGCAGGTCTGCAGAAAGCAGTATGAGTTGTCTGGCTTAGTGCCAATGCTAGGCACAATTGTCCAGAGACCTGCTCCCCCCCCACTTACTGCTGAGAGCTGACCTTTTGCCTGTTTCTCCTCTCTCCCTACAGCCTTCCCATGCCTGTTAGCCGAGTCCGGTTCACTCAGGTTGCTTGGGTAGTGAACCAATCCAGAAGGTGGGGGAGATCTGCCTTTGTAAGTACCTTCCTCTCACACAACCAAAGATTTAAACCCTGGTGTCAAACAAACTTGGCACCAGTGACTGTTACTGGAAGAATAACTCTTGCCTATATTATAGGCCCAAGGTCCTGACAGAAATTCTGTCTTGTGAAGTGGAGTTTATTCAGTGTTGTCCTTGCTCATTTCTGACATTTCTTTCTTGGCTTATGTCCCACTTGTGATTTTCCAGTGGCACATGCTAGAATGTCATTGTTAATCTTGACATTTGCAGGGGCGGGGGGATTTGTTCTATAACTGGAAAGTCCCCAGTGCTCTGTTCTCCTTTCCAGAGACATCTGCAGAAGCATCTGTATATGGCAGTGATAAAAAGTCCAAAACAGTAATCCAAACCAGTAAAAAACACGTGAGCATGTTTTTTAAAAAATGGAAAAGAACAGCCTTTCTTGCACAAGAAGCATAAAAAGTGGATAATGTTTTCCCCCCATCACTGCCTTGTAAGTTTATATTTTAGAGGTTTTTATTTTTTAAAAATCAGTTCCAGTTTTTTCATGCTTTCCAGGTAAGGTTGCCACCCTCCAAATGGTGGCTGGAGATCTGGAATTACAACTAATCTCCAGAGAACAGAACCAGGAGAAAATGGCTGTTTCACAAGGTGGACTCTATGACATTGTACCCCATTGAAGTCCCTCTTAACCTCCAAAATCTCCCGGTATCCCAACCCAAAGGTGGCAACCCTATTTCCAGGCTTGCTTATATGTTCATGTTTTTAAAATGTCACATTTTCCCATTAGTGTGTGCTAATTATAAATCATACCTCTTGGAAAATATAGTGTAGCTTGAATGCCTGTATGTATGTGTTAAGTGTTAACACATACATACAGGCATTCAAGCTACACTATATTTTCCAAGAGGTATGATGTATAATTGCTTCTGACTTATGGCAACCCTATGAATTAATGTCCTCCAAAATGCCCTATCATTAACTGCCTTGCTCAGGACTTGCAACCTGAGGGCCATGGATTCCTTTATAGAGTCAATCCATTTCTTGTTTGGTGTTCATGCCAGTATGGTGTAGTGGTTCAGAGTGGTGGACTCTAATCTGGACAACCAGGTTTGATTCCCCACTCTTCCACATGAAGCCAGCTGGGTGACCTTGGGTCAGTCACAGTTCTCTCAGAGCTCTCTCAGCCTCACCTACCTCACAAGGTGTCTGTTGTGGGGAGAACAAGGGAAGGCAATTGTAAGTCACTCTGAGACTCCTTTGTGTAGTGAAGAGCCGGGTATAAAAACTAACTCCTCTTATTCCTCTGATTCTTTTATTGTCTCTTTCTTTTACACAATTAACAAGTGGATCCTCTCATGCGTGTTTACTCAGAAGTTATGTTTACAGAGTTCCATGGGGCATGGTTCCAAGAAAGGGGCCCTTTAAGTTCTAATTTAGCTATGTGGGATCCTCTTTACCATGAAAGGCTGTTGCATGACTGGCCTAATGTCTGCATGAACAGTGATTTGGGCAATAGCTAATTGCATAGCCTTAACCATGAAACTGACCACCTGCCGTGAAAGGGTTGGCATTGTTGCCCAGCAGCTCCACTTTCATCTGCACACCTCTTCCTCCCTACCTCCTTCTCCCTTCCAGTACTGCATATGTACCACCATGACCAGGTCCCAACAGGCCATCACAGCGCATGGACAACAATAGCTTTGTCTCAAGATGGGATTTTGCAGCAACAAGAACATCGATGATCTTGCAGTGATGTCCACTTTCAAGGAAGCCTTTTTGGGAGAAATCAGGGAGTACCACTGGAAGAAAAGCAATAACAAAGAAGCCTCTCCCCATATTGTCTTGCAATCACTGACCACTAACACAATATAGACTATTAAGTGTCCTTTGACAGCATGGAACCTCTAATTCAAATCTTCCCATTGTCCTCAAAGTCCCTACCGAATATATGACTCAGCTTCCCGTCTTGTCATTCTGAATGATAATTCAGTCAAAAACTTTTCTTCCTGCTGCCCTTCCCTATTTAATTTAGTCAGTTCTATAGTTTTCTCCTGATAAATTGCCCTTTATCCTCTGTGGCAGTTCTTTGTTTCTTGAAAAGAACTCATGCTATCCTATGGGTCTAAAACACTATAAGTAGTCTGGCTTAGAGCCAGTAATTTGAGTCCAGGTTACAATGCTCCCTCTAAGATGTGAAGTCTTGTGAGCAAAAATTCTACTTTGTGAGCTACTGGCATTAAAGTTGTGAGCGAGCAATTTGGCTATGGCATCAATTAGTTTGCTCTGCAGCCATCCTTCCTGAGCTAAGACAAAAATGTGTGAGCCGGGGGCTAAAAAACTGTGAGCTATCTTACACTAACTCAGCTTAGAAGGAACACTGGTTACAACATGGACATGGAAACTCATGCTCCCATGCAAATAGAAGTTTCTTCTTTTATTTGATTTCTTTGCACACTAGGAAAGATATATCTTTGCTCCTCGCCTGGATCTGTCTCCCTTCCCCCCCACTGCACTACACAGAAAGCTAGCACTTTGCTCCTCTTCTGTTTAGGTCTCATAATTGAAAGACTGGACCATCTGTCCCAACAGATTCCACTTCTACTTTGTCCTATTTTCCCCATATTTACACAGGGGTATAGCCAGAAACTTTGGTTGGTGGGGCATTGGGAATCCTGTGGGGTGGGAAAGACAGAGGGAGGAGCAGGGGAGAGAGAGAGAGATCCCATCCCCAGGCAGGTGAAGAAGAGAAGGGTCTTTCCTTACCATACAGGGCACATATTAGCCAAGTATTAATTGCATCGGACAGCTGGCTCTCCTTCTCCCCAGCCTGGCGACAGGGTAGTGAGCGAGCAGATGAGGTAGGCAGGCCTCGCTACAGTTACATGACCCAGTCATGCTGACACCACCACATGACCAGGTCACGGTAAAGAAAAATGGTTCCTTGCTTTACTCTGTGAAATAAAATCTTTGGTTCAGGCTGCAAAGAGGCCTACAGTAATCTTCCCACAGAGGGTTGGAGACAGTTAGAGAAGAGTGACCTTCCCAACTAAATTGTTTGTAGCTGTGGGTGCTAGGGAATACCACTTTACTTTGATCTTCCAATTAGCACATCTGTTATCCCCAGCAACTGAAGTTATGGGCACCTGTGGGAAGAGAGGCAAGGCCTCACCGTAAAATAGGCTTACCAAATGCCGGCGGGGGATCTGCAGCTCTTTACAGGATCCCTGCCGCGGGGGATGGCGATACGCGGTGCACCTGCCGTCGCCAGGATGTGACGCTACGCGTCGCTCTGGCAACGGGGCTGTTTAGAGTAATTTGGTAAGCCTACCGTAAAATCAATGCCCAGGCCAAACCACTGGACCTAAAACACCAAATTCGGGGAGAGCGCTCCTACCATTGCGTAGATGCTCACTAAGAAGGGATTTTTAAGCTATTTGACCCTAAGGGGGTCAAAAGGGGTAAAATGTGCCTCCCCCCATTGATTCCTATGCAGCTGCCAGGCTACAGCCTCCCGTCACCCCCCACTCTCTGATTGGTCAGCTAATGACAGTTGAGGAAATCAGGAGTGGCCAACTGCCTTTGAGGTGAAGCAAAGCTGCTGGCCCAGCCTTCCCATTGCTTCAAACATGCTCCCTCTTCCTACACCTGACAGGCAGTTGTCTGTCAGGTGCAGCAGCAGTTGCAGGGTGCTTAAAGCCATGAGGGAGCCTGTGCCAGCAGTAACGCCTTAGTGATCCTACCACCCCCGCCTCCACAGTGGCTTCTAATACTCCTCCCCCCTCCCCCACCTACACTGGACAGGCAGCTGCCTGTCAGGTGTAGGAAAGGAGGTGGGATGCTTACAGCCGCCGGGGAGGTTTGCTCAGCAAGATCGCCTTAGCCCTGCTGCTGGACCAGCCTCCCTGATGCCTTTAAACATAATCCCCCAACCAGACAGGCTGGTGATGCTGCTGGCCCAGCCTCTCTGATGGCTTCCAATACACTTCCCCCCACCTGTCAGGTGCAGCAGTGGTTGCAGGGTGCTTAAAACCACGAGGGAGCCCACCCCAGCAGTAATGCCTTAGTGATCCTGCCAGCCCCACCTCCACAGTGGTTTCTAATACTTCTCCCCCCTCCCCCACCGGACAGGCAGCTGCCTGTCAGGTGTAGGAGAGGAGGTGGGATGCTTACAGCCACCGGGGAGGTTTGCTCAGCAAGATTGCCTTAGCCCTGCTGCTGCACCAGCCTCCCTGATGCCTTTAAACATAATCCCCCCAACACCAGACAGGTGGTGTCTGTCAGGTGTAGGAGCAGGACCAGGGTACTTTAATCCATCAGGGACGTCACCCCAGCAGGATCATCTGAGCAATGCTGCTGGCCCAGCCTCTCTGATGGCTTCCAACACACTCCCCGCACCTCCTATACCTAACAGGTGGTTGTCTGTCAGGTGCAGCAGCGGTTGCAGGGTGCTTAAAGCCATGAGGGACTCTGCACCAGCAGTCTACAGAGAGGTCATTCAGTAGGGGGGGGGGAAGTATGTATGTCTCACTTCATATTTTACACTACAGTCTTCTCCATTAGAATTCCTACAACAAATGTTACATTTCAAACTTCACATCATCAGTATTATAACTGGATTTACGGACGTTAATACCGTAGCGAAGCATAGATATCAGGCTAGTCATCCTATATACCATGTGCTTAGCAACACAGAGTTATATTATCTCTCAGGCTTGAGGTCAATCAGGGACCCTCTCCATAAATCTAGTTAGCTTTTACTATATGGCTGGCTTTGTAACCTCTTGGCACTGAAGATTGTCAGTGGTTACACAGGTCCACTTGTGCTATCGGCATACATCTTGACAGCTTGCTTGGAAGGGCTATGCCCTTGGATATCTGTGGATTGCTGGAACTAATTGGCTGAGATGAACCAGCATTGAGTAACTTGGAATCTTGACTCTATATATTAGCTATGCTGGATATGCTTTGATTTATTTGTTTTATTCCTTCACAGTCTTGTCTCTTTTAATACATTCTTTTGCACCTTAAATAAATAATTATATTTTTAATCTTGTCATAGATTTTGCCTTCATTAACCTCAAAGCCTTCTTGCAGAGCCTTGGCCTTTGACCTCCTACCAGCTAACTGTTTTGTGTTTGGAAACTCAGTCTGCAGTCCCGTTCTGTAGGGCTGATTTTTCTTGTTAATTCCCTGAGAAGCTGGGAAACTTGTCCTTTCACTCCTGGGCTGTTGGGATAGACTGAAAGGACTGGTGGCACCTACCAAGGCTAGGGTGAGATTTAGTTTCTCTCCGGTATTTTGTAACTTTGATTTGCAGCAACCCTTTATACCAAGAGTTCTTCGCCTGGTTTGGGACAAGGACTTTTGACAGTCACATGATTGCAGTGAGGCCTGCCTGCCTCATCTGCCTGCTTGCTCAGCCTGGGAGAGGAAGAGCCGGTGGGCTGGTGCACTTAATACTTGGTGAATATATGTGCTGTGCTACAGTAGTAGCAGGTCTCACCTGCCCAGCTGGCTTTCCTTCTCCTGTAGTGGCTGAGGTGAACAAGTGTGGCTGGCAGGTAAGGGCAGGGGTAGCAAGTCATGGGTCGTGGGCCATGAGTGATAGAGCATATGCCCTTAAGTGCCCCACCATGGCTACACCCCTGAATTTACACCTTTAGCTTAAAACTAACTCCTACTCCAAGTTGGAGTAGCTTTGATTGATTTTTGGTTGTTGTTGTTATATTGTTTGTTTGGATAAGAAATGTGCTATTCATCTGTGTTTTGATATAGTATTTGCTGATATGTGCTTAGGATTAGATTTCCCCCATATTTCATTTTAAAACGTTTCAATTTGTTTTCTGTTATCATTTTCCTGCTTACCTTGTGTGATAGGCAGTAAATGGTTAATGGTGTAACCTGATCTAAGAATCTTGAATGGTGGGGATTCAAATGGAATTCTTCAGTTGAGAGTGTCAGTTAGGAGTTGGGAGTTAACAGTGAGAGAATGAAGCAGACTGTGGAAGGATCCTGAGTTAGGGAAATGGGACACATAGCCCATCCCTATCAAGTCCAAGATGAGGACAGAGTGATTTATTTGCACCCACAGATTTGTGCATGACTGAGTGAAGTTTACTCAGAAATGAGAGATGAGGAAACCTAATTATTTTCTTTTCAAAGAAAGAGTGAGAGTTAGGTCTCAACTCACAGCACAACAAAGCAGGAAAGTTTTTAGAGAAATTAAAAGAAAACAGGAGGAAACGTAAGCACAGCTAGGTTGTTGCTTAGACAGAGCCTTAACCAGATGGGTTGAGGGGAGCAAAGTAAAGAAGAGTTAAAGCAATTAATTGGTCTGGAATAGTTTTATAAACAAGTTCCCTCCCAGTTAAGATGGTACATTAGAGATGAAAAATAAAAAAACTGTAGATGAAGTTGCCACTTTTTATTAGATAAGACAGAAGGGGCCTTAGGAGAATCTCTTTACAATTCATCATAAAGAAAAACAAAGTTTGGGGCTTCTCAGAGAAAACTGAGCCAAAAAAAGTCAAACCTATGAGGCAGAACTCTCCAGAGCCAAGTAGGAAAAAAGGGCTGGTTTGTTTTAATTACAAGGGAGAGGGACATCTCATATACAATTGCCCAAATTTCGAAAAAGGAAAACAACAAATCTCAACCAAAACTGTTAATATAATTAAAAGGTCTGAGACAACTACTGAACTCCATCCAAGTCCTGGGCCCAAAGAAGCCAAACCAGGGAGACCAATCAGAGTCTTACAAGTATGGACAGATGTCCAGATATTTATGGGCAATAGAATTGGACCTAAGCCATTCTCCTTTCTAAGAGTGAAAAACTGCTTTAGTAAATCCCAAGCAAACCTCCATCTCTGATGCCAAAACCTACTTACCTACCTACTGTTACCAATCAGAGCTGTATAAAATATAGTCTCACCTCCATCAAGTATCTGGTAATGACTCTGAATTTCCATGATAAATAGGTGGTTTGGTCTGAACTGGATTGTCCTTTGTCCAAAAGGGATTAAGTCAGCCAGAATAGTCCAATGTGGAATGGAAGTGAATGGGTCTTCCTAATGTAAACATTCAGACATCCAAGATCCTAGACACTCTGGGTGACACAGCATGTTTTAATGTTTCTGTCACACCATTATTCTTGCAACATTTGTAAGTGCTATGTTCAGTGGCTTTTCCTTTAGGCCTTGTATCCTGATCAGGTCTTCCATCCTGCCTTGAGCATATATGTGTGATTGACAGCTTGCTATTATTGTCACTCCAATATAGCTGCTGTTTTCAGCTCTCTGGTTCCCAATCTTTGATTCTTTTGACATTGAAAGCCTTTCCCTCTCATTTAGATGTTGGGTCACCTCTCTGGCATGTCAAACTGGCATCTTTTTTAAAGTCCCTATTACACGGCTTTTGTTTTCAGCATGGCATTAATTGCTTCCAAAAAATAGATTTGTTTCTTCTCTATGTTCCATACTTTGGGACAGGTTGGATAATGATGTAAGGAATTTGAGATAGTCCATGGAGCCCAAGGAAATTTCGCAAACAGTGTCTATAATATTATGATTGTAGAAGAACAGTTTGGCAATTAGAATCCCACCCCAAGCCTCTTGATTTATCCAGGGACACGATAAAGGGTTAGCTTGAGGTAATTACACACTAGCAGGCTGAACAATGTCATTTCAGCCACAGGGGACCAAATGTTTGGAGATCAGTGCCTCTCAAGAGTAAATATCAATGTGGGGCTTCATCAAGCAGCCACAGTGGGGGGAAGAAGGTGGACCATTTAATTTTCATTCAACAGCAGCTCATAAATAGAGAGAGGTCCTTCAGCTGCCTGAAGCCACAACCCACTGACAAAGAAAGAGAAAGAGCCCTGAGGAGAGCTAAGTCATTAGCATTGTCTTTGTGCTTCCACTACCTGCCCCCTCCCCCAAATTCCACTATCAAAAACATTTTAATGAGCCATTGAGTCATGCTTGGGTTATCTTGCCAAGGAAGTTAAACAAAACAAAATGGAAGGATTTCTGCCCTTTAAGAGGTGTCAGAACTCTTGCTCTCTGATTTTTATAAAGCTGTTTCAAAGTGACTGTTCCTTGACCCATTTTGATTAATTGCTATGTAGCGAAAGCACATTAATAAGAGATGATAGGGAAATGTCTAGGGATTATATTGTTGTGAGATGGCCAGGACTGCTGAGAGCCACCATGGGCTCCCTGTTGGATCCTGATTCAAACCAAATACCATAACAAAGCGAATCACTTGGCTGGCTGTTGCCATGCATCTATAATAACAAAAGAATCTTCATGTCCATCTGCCAGTTTGTGGAAGGTGTAACTCAGAAAATAAAACTGTACCTGTATGTGTGTTAAGTGTCATGGAATTAGGGGTGAATTGAGCCTCGGTCCTCTGCTAAACCTCTGGTACATCTATACATTTCTATAGCAATTAGTCTCTGTAGTTGAATCAATAGTTCTGTTTCCCAGGAGGCTTCAGGACTGTGCTAAATGCTGTGGCCTTCAGGATAACACTGTACATGACTTCTGCCTTACATGACTTTTTGCCCTTTGGAATGTTTATACATTATCAAATTCTAAACAGAGTATCTAAACCTAGCTTCCTGGGACTCTCTGAGTAAACTTAGCTTAACCCAGCTTTCCTTGACCTCCCTGACCCCAGAGACAGAAAGAACGGGCTGAGCTTTGCCATATATGTCAGATGTATGTCAAATGCTCATCACAGACTTGATTGACAGTTACATTAGTCCCTCTGGTTGGAAAAGGGTACTTAATGTCTGGATTTAGCCTTGATTAGGTCTTGCAAGCTGAGGGCCATAGTGTCCTTGATTGCTGCCTTTAACTTTTCCTAGCATTATTATCTTTTCCAGTGACTTGTCAGCGTGACAGAATGTGTTCAAAGTACGATACCCTCTGTTTAGTTGTTTAAGCTTCTAGGTAGAATTCAGGCTTGATTTTATCTACAACCCACTTATTTGTCTTTTTGGCTGTCTACAGTATCCATAACTCTCCTCCAACAGTATTTGAAAAAGTGTGCCTTGTACACAAAAGCTCATACCTTGAATAAACCTTTGTTGGTCTTAAAAGTGCCACTGGACTCTAAATTAGTTCTCCTCCAACAGCACATTTCAAGAGAATCAACTTCTTTCCTGTCAGCGTTCTTCACTGTCCAGTTTTCACACCAATATATAGGAATGGGGAATACTATGGGACGAATTAGCCTTTAATATCTTTTTTATTTTTGCAAGAAAAAATGTACAGTACATTACTACAATTATACATATGATATAGATGATCGTCTTAGATAAATATAGACATAAGGATAGGCATGAACATAGACAATCATTTGTGGTCATCTACTTTATCTAGAATATTTATTTCCTACATAAATTACAATACTACACTGATTTATTTATCACAGTTGTCAATCACAGCTTACTTGGTTGCATAAGATTTATTTGTATATACACCAAATTTTCACTTCTGTTTTATCTTTTTTCTATCTTTTCTTCATTGCTTCACATCTAACATTTCATTATCACAAACATGTATTGCCTGACTCTAGCTCTTAATTATTCTCCACGTTAACAATTTAGTCCTCATTTTCAGCTATATATTCAAAAAGTACATTCCATTTTTCTTGAAATTCTGAATTCAATCTATCATGTAAATAAGATATTAGTTTTGCCATTGTCACGTACTCAGCTAATTTGTTCTTTCATTCCATCAGTTCTGGGCATTTTCCCACCTTCCATTTAGATGCAAATGTCACCCTTGCCGCCATTACCATATATTTAAATAGTTCACTATATGTTCTTGTAATATTACTTGGTAAAGTATTTACTAGCATGTTTTCTGGGTCCATCGCAAACTTAAATTTTAATATCTTTTGTATCTCTTCATGGATCTTTATCCAATATTGGTTTCTGACATATTCACCACATATGAAAAAATGTTGCATCTGTACTTTGACATTTCCAACATTTTCCATTATAACTTTTACTGGGTTTTGCAGTTTCTTTGGGTGTAATATATCCGTTCTAACCTGACTGCTCAGCAATTTCATTGAGTGCCCATGAGTTCTTATACTGTGAGAAAGGGAGAAAAGTACTTCTTTCTCTACCTGCTCTGTCTGGGGCAAGTGATGCTCTGTATTCTTGGGGCTTGCGGTGGGGCAACAGTGGGAGGGCTTCTAGTGTCCTGGCCCCACTGGTGGATCTCCTGATGGCACCTGGTATTTTTGGCCACTGCTTGACAGAGTGTTGGAGTGGATGGACTTACTTACTTAAGAGACAGGAATAGGCAGAGTAAGCTGAGAGTCATCTGAAGATAAATAGTATCTTGGTCAGTCTTTCTCAAAATCTGTTGTGGGATTAGCAGCTTGGTTGACCTGTAGGGGTGCTTTATTGTGTCTAAAGTAAAGGTAAAGGTTCCCTTGCTCGAAAGCCAGTCGAATCCGACTCTAGGGTTGCGGTGCTCATCTCCGTTTCAAAACCGAAGAGCCAGCGCTGTCTGAAGACGTTTCCGTGGTCATGTGGCCGGCATGACTAAACACCAAGGTGCACGGAACGCTGTTACCTTCCCACCGAAGTGGTCCCTATTTATCTACTTGCAATTTCTTGCTTTCGAACTGCTAGGTTGGCAGGAGCTGGAACTAGAGACAGGAGCTCACCCTGTCTTGCAGCACCCGGGTCTTGAACTGCTGAACTACTGACCTTCCACAGCCTGCAGTTCAGCGTCTTAACCACTTGAGCCACCGCAGCTCCTTATTGTGTCTACTTTGGTGCTATTTGTATATTCATTAATCAAGCAACTATTATGAAAACATTGTAAGTCTTCAGTGCTATCTGTCCTCCAAAATACTGGTCCTGGAACGTCTGACTGCTCAGGGAAATGGGAAACATGCAGTGATGTAAAATCAAGACAGTGGAATCTGCAGCCTCTTTTATAGAGGTCACTGGCCTCTTAGGTATTTATTCTGCCCGAGTCAGTTTTGATGAAGACACTGCTACTTCCTGACCTGCAGAGGGAGTCTCTTTCTATAAAAGTTTTAGAGGGTAGCTGTGTTGTTTTGTGGTAGAACAGCTATATTGGAGTTCAGCAACACTTTTAGAGACCAAAAAGATTTTCGGGTTATACGCTTTCAAGAATCAGAGCTCCCTTTGTCAGATACAAAGTTCCAACTCATACCTGAGGAAGGGAGCTTTGAAACTTGAAGCTCATAACCTGAAAATCTTGTTGATCTCTAAGGAGTTACTGGATCTTTCTAGAACAGCTCATTCTGGACAAATCAGCTTCGCCTGCTAATTTCTGCATGTCAAGCTGTTCATAAAGAAACGAAAAGAGATGGTTCTTTCCTGTTTCTGTTCAGTTGGCGGTCCTCCTGTGGGTCATTTTCTCATTCAAAACCTCTTCACACCTCCATTTGGGTCAGTTAATTACTGTAGTTTTCAGTCAGTCCCTGTGGAGGCAAATGTACAAATCCTGACACTATGCAAATGTCACTTTTAAAAATAAAAGCAGCTACCGATCATCCTTTACATGAACCACTAACTCTGCAAATAAGAAATCATGGACAAAAATTACTGACAAACATTGGGGATCCTTTGGTGTAGGTTCTGTGCATTATTGCAGTTGAAACCATCATACAAAATATGGTGATAGCTCTGTTCAACATCTAATATGCTGAAGGTCCAGCAGAAGCCCATTCTAATGATATAAGAATATTATTCAGACTGCACACATGAAGCTGCCTTATACTGAATCAGACCATTGGTCCATCAAAGTCCATGTTGTCTACTCAGATTGGCAGAGGCTCCTCATGGTCTCAGACAGAGGTCTTTCACATCACCTTCTGCCTGGTCCTTTACACTGAAGATCCCAGAGATTGAATTTGGAAACTTCACGCCAGCCAAGCAGGTGCTTTATCACTGAGCCACAGCCCCTCCTGTGCATATGCTGACAACTTTAAGAAAACTGAAAAAAGTTTTGGTTCTGAAGCAAGCTTGCTCTCTAGGCACCAGGTTCAGATGACCATTTATTTTACTGGAAGAAATCCTGGTGGACAGCTGCCCTGGAGAGCCCCCCATCCTAGAGCGTCCTCCCACACAGTGCACCCAGCAAGGAGAAGCTCAGCACAGTGCACTCAGCAAGGGCAGCACGAGTGGGAGATGACGTGGCCATTTTCCTGGGCCATTTTGACCTCCCATTTCCATCACTGCTGGGCATCCGAAACTATACTGCTCTCCCTCTTCCTCTTTGATTCTTAAAGAGATACTACCTTCCTTTTTTAATATGAGCATTATGCATCCTGTTCTAATTCACTGGCATTCAAGGTAAACATGCATCTTTCCAATTCCAAGTATGTATAAAATCCTAGACGCTAGGCATTCAAGACAGAGTTTATTTAAATAATTTTATTGTGCTATTTGATTAGGTTCTGAAAGTGGTTTGGCAAAGAGCTAAAAAACATATATATTAAAAGAAAAAGCATAAAAACAACATACGTCAGTTCACTTACCCGCCAAGCCATCCCTGTGTTGGAAAAATTGGCAAAAATACTTAGATATTCAGAGTTTGCAATGGATCTTTGCTTCACTGGAGAGGAGGCATTTCTTTCTATGTAAAAATCTTTATTTCTAAGGAAAGGGTACACAGGAAAATCTACAAAATAACAAAGACACCTAAGACTACATCTTTACAAACCGACCACACGGTCTCAAAACAACAACTGTAATGGAGATTCTTCTTCTTCTTGACCCCTAGAAGGAAATCACCTAAATACATTAACCAATGATTGTAAGTAAACAGACTTAGATTTCATGGGTTTTGTTTTCATTGATTTTGAGCCAGGTTTCCCTTCCAGGTCAGTCTAAACAATAGCACACAAGGTAAACAGATTAACCCTATAATGACTGAATTAGACCTTGCAACATACACGTATTTCCAACACCCTGATCCACACCAGTTCTAGAAATCCTCATTACCTTCTCTCTGCCTTTGAAACCCTGCAAGGGCCTTCCCCTACTTTATCCCTCCTTTTTTGCTCTCTGATCAAAAATTTACCTCCTCCTTCAGTTACAAAACTTGAAACTGTCTGCTGTGATTTCTCTGTCTCTTCTGCCGTCCTTTACCTCTTTGAATTCTCACTGTTTGCACACCTCCTTTAATTAGTACCTCTTCAAGCTGACTCTTTGTTGATCTCATCCAACTGCTTCCGTGTGTCTACTTGATCCGATCTTCTACCACCTCTCCCAACATCATTCCTCCTCTCTGCTAGGTGATCAATTCACTGCTCGCCTCTGAGTCCTTCCCCACTGTGTTCAAATGTGCTACCGTTCCCCACATTCCTAAAAACCCATTCCTTGATCTATCCTTTCTCTTTCTCAAAACAGCCTGGTTCCTATTCTACTGTTTGCCTCCACACTCTTTGAAAATGCTGCTGCTTGAGCCCACTGGGTCAACTTTCTTTCCTCTAGTTCATCGCTCCACTCATCCCTTTCAGTCCAGCTTCTGCACTCTGCTGTCCACTGAACCTGCCCTTGCCGAAAGCGTTGACCTTACTCCCCCTGCCCCCAAGTCTTCACTTAACCTCCTTGACTTCTTGGACACCTTTAACAGAGTTTATCAGTCTCTCCTGCTTAACTCTCTTCTATGCCTCCTGTCCTCATCTGGTTTTTTCCCTAACGTGACGGGTGGGAGGGGGAGGTTTCCCCCTGCTTTCCCGCTTTGGGTTGGGGGTTCTCCAGAGTTCTGTCCTTAGCCTTTTCCCATTTCCTTTCTACACACTGCCCTGAGTGATCTCATCCAATTTAATGGCTTTCAGTACAACCTACATAACATGCTGACACTCAGCTCTACCCCTGAACTTTCTGCCACTAATCCCATGTCTCCAATTACTCATTTGATATTTCTGCTTGCCGGTCTTATTGCTGTCTGAAACTTAACATGTCCAAGACTGAACTTATCATCTTTCCTCTGAGCCTTCCTCTTCTGCTTGTATACTCTTCATATCCAGTGGCAATGTCACCATCATCTATCCTGTAGAGTACTCATGAAGGCTCTGTTTTCTCTGTTTTGCTTCACACGTTCAGCTTGTCCCCAGATCATGATCATGTTGCTTCTCCCTTAACAATATTCCAACAAGCAAGATCCTTCCTCTCCACCCGAAGCTGAAAACTCTGTTTCATGCTCTGGCTATCTCTCATCTCAACTGCTGTAACTTCCTCTTCTTTGATCTTTCATTGTTGCAGTGCTGCCCCCTCACCTCTCTTTCAGAACTCTGCAGCTAAAATAATTTGCTTCTCTTGTTCTGACTGTGACTTAGGGTCGCCAACCTTCAGGTGGCACCTGGAGATCTCCTGCTATTACGATTGATCTACAAAGAACCAATATCAGTTCCCCCGGAGAAAATGGCTGCTTAGGAGGGTGGACATTACACTCTGCTGAAGAGCCAGCCTGGTGTAGTGGTTAAGAGTGGCAGACTCTAATCTGGAGAACCGGGTTTGATTCCCCACAGCCAGGGGTCATTTCGTAGAAAAAGAGCTAGGGGGACTCATTAGCATAACTCATTAGCATATGCCACACCCCCTGACATCACCGGAAGTGTGTCCTCCCCACAGCGGCGGCGACCTCCAGCGGGCACCAGCAGGGAGCTCCAGGCCCCGCCCTCCCGCACCTCACCCGGGGGGATAGCGTTCCCCCGCGTCTCCCCCAAATGACCCCTGCCCACAGCTGGGTCAATCACAGTTCTCTCAGAACTCTCTCACCCACCCACCCCCACCTCACAGCTGTCTGTTGGGGGAGAGAAAGGGAAGGCAATTGTAAGCCCATCCGAGACTCCTTTGGGAAGTGAAGAGCCGGGTATAAAACCAACTCTCCACTCCCCAAACCCCACCCTCACCAGGCTCCACCCCCAAAATCTCCATGTATTTCTCAACCAATAGTTGGCAACCATAGTGTGACTTCCTTAAATTCCTACATAGGCTTCTTCCCAGATCCTGCACAAGCTCCTTAACTTCACTGTCAAAGTGTTCCGTGGTCTTGCCCTCTGCTACCTCTTTTCTGTCCTGTCCGACTCCTGATACCTCCCAATTCAACTTTTACTCTTCCAGTTTCCTAGCCTCAGCTATCCAAAGGTCTTCTGTTCCCTCAAATAATTTGGTATTTTCTCACCTTTTTGCCTGGAAATGCTTCGAAGAATGCCTTTATGGTGTCACTTCTTTCCTTCCTGCAAATCCATCCTCCTCTCTTTTTTTCTGTGCATCTTTGCCATTTCAAAGGTATTCCTAATTATTATGCCTGGGAAAGGTGGGGTGAGGCACTTCGAAATAATAGCAATATTTGAAATAGTGAGAAATCACTGTATTAAAATTGTGTAAGCAGTATTTTATGCCTGTTGTGTCAGAGCAGATACATAATCCTCAGCTGTTGAGAAAAGAAACCCCATTTGAAGTTCAAGATTGTTTCTAATGCTCAAGGCTCTCTTGTGGTTTTGTATTGCACTGGAAAGTACAGGGTCAATGAGTGTGTCACTATATTTTTATCAGCCATTATCTGGCAAAGTACATTGACCTTGCAAGTAGTTGGAAGTTAGACTTAAGTTTGCTCTTCAAAGCATTATGGCATGTGAATGGAAAGAAACTCCATAGTAAAGAGGATTAAGAGAGGTCAAATTCCTATAAACAACAGATGATGAGGTTAATCTATTTCTTAAGTAATCAATTTAAGATTAATAGTGCTGCCAAAGTCCCTAATTACCAGGCTAGCAATATGATCTTGCCCTACCTATAATGTTCAGATGGAGTACAAAAAGAGAGCACCTGCACTTTCCTTCCTCCTTTGCACATGGAACAGTGTAAGTATCCCAGGAGGCAGGCACTAAGGACTCTGGGAGATGTAGCTTTTTATGACACTTGAATATGAACATCAGATTATCACAAGTAGGGACCTGCAAGAAACTTGCAGAGAGGGTGCATCCCTTCCCCCTCTTTGCTTCCCTCCCTCTTCCTCCTTCTCCAACAATCTTCTCCCTTTTTCTCCCTCTCCCCTTATCTGTCAACCTACTCCCATCTTTGTCAATCTACCGCCCTTCTCTGTTAACCTACTCCTATTTCCCCCATTTCTCCCAATCCTTTTTTCTCCCTCTTCCCTTTTCTGTCACCCAACCCTCATCTCTGTCAATCTACTCCCCTTCTCTGTTAACCTACCCTCCTATTTCCCCCTTCTCCCATTCCCCTTGTATGTCAATCGACCTCCATCTCTTTTGCCAGCCTTTTCTCCATCGGTCTACCCAATCCTTCCTACCACCCACCCCTGGCACTTCACTCACCCCAGCTTTGCAGCTTTCCCCCAATCTTGGTACTCTACTCATCCACCACTCTGGCTGATCTTCCTATCTACCCGCACCCTTGACATTCACTTGCCCTTACCCTTGCTGCTCTCCTCACCGATCCTCCCAAACGTGGCACTGCATTAACCCCCAACGTTGCAGTTCTCCCTATCTACCCCCCCAATCCTAGGAACTCTACTACCTCCCTGCCCTTAGCATTCACTACCCCCCCTTGATCTGTTCCCACCTAGCACCCACCTTTGGCATTCCACTACCTCCCACCCTTGGCATTCACTCACCCCCCCGCTCTCTTCCCACCAACCCCCACCCCTGGCATTCACTCACTGTCTCTCTCTGTCTCTCTGTCTCCCCCTCCCTCCCCCACCTTTCTCATCTCTTTCTGTTGGCGTCTCTTTGTGCTCAGTCCACCTGTATCTGTGCTGGGTGCCGGGCAGTCGCTGGCATGGAGAGTGGCATCTTCTCCTGATGTGGGAGGTGGGCTGCGTCAGCCTTTGCCGGGCAGCGGTTTCTAGGGTGGGACAAAGGAGGAGGTAAGAGGTGGGGGGCAGCCTTCCATGCTGGCTGTCAGGCAGTTGCCGGCATGGAGGGTGGTGTCTCCTCCTGATGCAGGAGGCCTTTCTCAGCATCTGTTTTGGTTGAAGTGGCTGGGGTTTGGGGGCTGGGTGGAGGGTGGTGCGGGCAAATGGTTCAAGCATTTTCTGCACAGGTGGAGTGAATGCAGTTTTACTTTTTGGCTAGTTCTAACCTCCCCCTTATTCTTTTTTTTAATAAACAGTTAATTAATTTTTCATAAAAACAACATATAACACATAACACATAGCAGGTAGAACAACTACAATATTCACAGGTTATAGATACCATGAAGACTAAAGAAAAGAACAGGTTACCAAAGATGTAACATACCAATTACATTTTGTATTTCCTCTTGTTGAGATCCCCCTTATTCTTTTAAGTGTTTAGATTTTTCTGCACACCTGGGAAGTGGCCCATGTGCGCAGGATAATCTCTTTTCCCTCCATGTGCCCCCTATCTGTGGAAATAAGTATCTGCACACAGGGGGACGTGTTGAGAATTAGATATATAGACAAGTGGGGACCCACAAGAAACTTGCAGGGAGGGGGTATTCACTCACATTTGCTCCCTTCCCTCTCCCCCCATCTTCCCTTTCTTCTTCTCCCCAAGCCAATATCCCCTTCTTTTTCTTTCCAACCCTCCGTCAAGCCAATACCCCCATATCTCCCTTTCTCCCTCCCTCCCAAGCCAGTTCCCCCCCTTCCCTACCTTTGAGCCCAGCAGCAGCTCCACTCCTCTCCATCCCTTGGTGAGTGCTTTGTCTTCCTCCTTCTCTCCCTCCCCACTCCCTCTTTCTCACACAACCCAGTGTGCCTATAACAGGCTCCCACCATGGGGTCTCAGGAACCTTGTCTTGTATCCTTTGTGGTAGTCAAGGCAGGCTCTGTGGGACCCCAGGAGGTGAAAAGCCAGTGTGCGGAGGCACCCGGCATTGAGGGGGCAAGACCAAGCCTGGCCCTTCATTGCTGGCTGTCGGCACTAGTGACAATATTCACGGTGGCCTCCCCAGCAGCGGATGGCATGGAAGTGGCCCAAACGGGACCGACCCCACTTCGGGGATTGGCAGCCACATTGGCGGCAGCTCTGGTGGCAGCTACAAGCTTGGTGGTGGCTTTCCTAGTGGCAGCAGGCTTGGTGGTGGCAATAGTTGCCTGGCCGCGGCAGCAGGCTTGGCAGTGGCATATGGGCTGGGCTCCCGGGCTGGGACAACAGCAACTCTGTTGGGGGTGGCAGCAGTGTGGGTGAGTCTGGCCTGGACAGTTGCATTGTCTGTGCAAGTGCAGATGCCTTTTATTGGGGGGAATTTAACCCCCCCCCCCATGTATCTTTTCCAGTTTTCAGATTTTTCTGCAAACCTAGGGGGTTACCCAAGTTTGCACAAAAACTTGTTTGGGGTAAGTGTGCCCCTATCTGAGGATTTAGATATTCACACATAGGGGGATGTTGAGAATTAGATATATCGGCGTACTTTGCAAACTACATTTCCAGGGCTCCATGGTTGGAATGTTGATGTGCACACTGTTGTTACATCATTCTGGGTGCTAAATAAGCCCCACAGAGAGGCCTTCACTAGGGGCTCTTCTCCCCCCTCCACCACTGTCAGGTAAATGGCAAGGAAATGGGATGGGGGGTGTAGAAGCATTTGGATAGATGCTATTCATACCCCAACATGCTCCTGATGATGTCCCATATACATGTCATTGGGGATACCTAGGCTAGGGCACTGGTCTTTGTTTTCTATTGAAGACAATTCTGCTTCCACACTAGGACACTTTAGCACTCTTCAGTCATTTCTTTTCCATAGCTGGAAATCGCAAGTAGAATATTGTCTGGCATTTCTTATGAAACTTAAAAATCCACCAGTGTCCATCCAATAGGCAATATCATATGTATTTTCTCAGACAGAAATTCCATTCAGCAAAAGTTCTGCATCTCCCTGAAAATCCCCCCCCCCTATAAATTTATTGTTTACTTAGTTACTTTTTGTGAGTGTGGCATTCTTTTTTTTAGTACTTATTTCATAGTGTAATAGCATGATTATTAAATTATAATAATTATAATAATAAACAACAGTAACAGGCAAAGAGAAAAGCACTACTTAACTCCACCACTATCTTGAACAAACCTGGTAATTAACAATTGATTCCAGAGTGCTGTGGGTGGGCTGTGATGAAAAGAAACTAATTTTTTTCCACCAAGAAGCAGAAGGAACAGGGTAAAATTTAAAAGGATAATAACCCTGAGAACCCTTTTACTCTTCATACGGACAGCCTGATATTATTATACTGCATTTTAATTTTTAAAAGTTGCCCCAAATCAGGAATGGAAAAAAATATGAGAGGACAACATGGAAAGTTCCGGAATGCAATAGCTTGCTAACTTTATCCAGCCTGCATCCACATGGCAAGGATTCTTTGTGCTTGTTGCAGCTGTGAATGCAGAGGCATGCACAGTGGGAATGGAGCATCTACAGGGTGGAGGAAAGAGTGCAGGAAACTCCCATGTGGATGCTTCATCTGCAGTGCATTTTTCCATGCTGTGCTACAGGAAGGCTGTTTTGAAGGGGGGAAGAGTAAATGGTATACTGCTATAGATTATAGTAAAAGGTAAAGGTAAAGGTTCCCTTGCTCGAAAGCCAGTCGAATCCGACTCTAGGGTTGCGGTGCTCATCTCTGTTTCAAAGCTGAAGAGCCAGCGCTGTCTGAAGACATTTCTGTGGTCATGTGGCCAGCATGACTAAACACCAAGGCGCACGGAAAGCTGTTACCTTCCCACTGAAGTGGTACCTATTTATCTACTTGCAATTTCTTGCTTTTGAACTGCTAGGTTGGCAGGAGCTGGAACTAGAGACGGGAGCTCACTCCGTCATGCGGCACAGTCGGGTCTCGAACTGCTGAACTACCGACCTTCCACAGCCTGCAGTTCAGCGTCTTAACCACTTGAACCACTGTAGTAATTACTGGGTTTTTTAAAGCCCTCAAAACGTGTGTTGGGAAAAATGGTAGCCACAGGGGGCTGACAGAAGGAAAATGGTGCCAATGTGGGTGGGACTTTAAAAAAATGCACACTTTGCCATCCAAACAGTATGGTGGTGCACTGGGACTCCATTCTCTCCCCCAACCCCCAAATCACAGCATACTAGGTCTGGGAAGGAGTATACTGAGGATAGGAAAAGGACTAGTGGAGCACCCTGCCATGTGGATGCTGCAAAACCAAAGCACTCTAGTCTGAATGGCAAAGCAGAGAAATACCTCTGTGTGGAAGCAGTCCACCGAAAGAACAAATTATGTCAGTTCCAGACTAAACAGCTAGTTATGCAAGCATCCATGTTCCTCACATATGGACATATCATTTTAGCAAGTAGAAAGCAAATGAGGAGATAAACTGGAGTATGAGGCTCTCCAGTTTGGCTAAGGTAGCTCTACGGCATTTAGCCTGTGGGGGCTGGTTCAAGATTGGGAGTAATGCAGAGAGTTAAGCATGCATAAACAGGGTGGGGGTGGCAAGTTATACAATGGCAAAAATTTACACCTTATTAATGTGGAAGACCCAGAAAATTCAAGCAGTATAGTAGCTCAAATTTTTAAAGAAACCTCTTTTAAAGAATGTTTTTGTAATGTATTCAGAAGCTGCCATGAATACGTTAAGATGTAATGTGAAACATCTCATAAGGAAGCAATGTTAAGCTTCGTCTTGAACAGGGATTGAAGTCCAAGACTAATGCGACCAATCAGGTTCAAATGTATATAAGCGGGAACGATTCTGATTGGTCCTTATTCGCTCAACCTGATAGGTTGATAACTGTATAGTAGGCGTGGCTACATTAGTCCGGAATGTTTAAATACCGAGCAGCTGCAATGGAAAAGCTGTTCGGGCTATCAGAAGTTGTACCGTGTTAGAGAAGTGATCGTCGAGCTGAAATAAACCTGAGTTTTGCTGAAATCACTCTCTGACTATTTTGTTAAGCACCGGACTTAACAGTTTTATACTATAACTCACCCATACCACAACTTTTAGGTTACATATAATCGGCCACAGTTGACATAGACACAATTTACAATGGTGCTAATTTTACATCAGCAGCTAGTAAAGCTCCTCAAATTAATTCCAGAATGCTGAAGCTTTTGTCATAACTGAGTGCCATCAGTATACATGGGGCTTCAAGGAGTGAGGCATTCATATCCTCTAGGATCCACTGGGTTTCATTATGCTGCGTGTTCTTCCAAGCCCTACATTTCTCATGAGGAAAGAAGTGTGCTTGGCCTTTTAGTTATGTTCCTAGATTAATATTGAATATTTTACAGTTAAAATCCAAAAGACCTTGTCTCAGGAGTTAGTTTCCCATACAGGTTTGGTAGGGCATTCTGCCAATTTAATAGGGAAACACCAAATACTTTTCTACCTTTGCATGTACACAGAGCCATTGGTAAGTACAAATTATTTTGTGCCCTGCCCCCCCCTCTTTCACACACACACCCCCTCATCCACTGAGCTTCTCCAATTTGGCAGTGGGAGTCCAAACAGCCCAAATATCCCAACTTAATCAGAGCTCGTCAGACCTTGAAAGCTAATCAGGGTCAGCCACGGTTAGTACTTGGATGGGAGACCATCGAGGAAGACTGGGGTTGTTACCTGAAGGAAGGCAATGGCAAATCACCTCTACTCATCTCTTGCCTGGAACACTGTGTGTGCATGGGGGCATCGTGAGTTGGTTGTGACTCAATGACTCGACTGTATATTCTTCTAAGAGGAGTCCTCTACAACTTAGCAGGAAAGTTTCCAGTGGGCTATTATCTCAGAGTGCCACTGGCAGCCAGGAGCAAGCCAAGCCCCAGCAATGTGGACAGTGGTGCAAGGGACCTTTCAGCTTGGACAGTGCCTGCACTATTTCAGCCAACCAGCACCTAGACCATTCTCCATATCTCCATGGCTCAGCTCACCTGGTGGGCCATTTTAACTTCCCTGTCTGCACCCAGTCATAACAGTAGCATTGGTTAAATGCAGTGCCGGATTTACGCATAAGCTAAATAAGCTACAGCTTAGGGCCTCGCAATCTGCTGGAGCCTTATTTGTCATTTTAAAACCCTTTAATTATGTAATTATTTCTGTGATTTTGTAAACACATCCTTTATTATTCTTTTAATAAAAATTAAAAGACAATATATTTTCAAATATTAAAAAGGCGTATATATTTTAAATTTTTCTGAGACCAGCTGATGTACTTTAAAACAATATGGGGCCTCTGGGTTTTGTATAGCTTAGGGCCTCAGCAAGTCTAAATCTGGCCCTGGTTAAATGTCGGAAGAAATAGGTGTCCCATGCCTTCCTTGCTGCCAGGGTGTCGTCTTCAGGTGTTCTCAGAGGCCTCTTCTAGAGTTATGACTTTTAAAAAAATTATTCACAATTTTTTCAAAAGTTACAATCAACAACATACATTTTCAACTTTGAACAAACGTATTCTGTATTCTATAAAAATTGTGCTTAACTAAATCCTCTAACTTTAATGGAATAAATATTCCTAAATATCTCCATGGATTATTTATTTCCTTGAGTTCGTAATGTTTATTCATCTTTACTCTTAAGTCTTCTTTTATATGTATCGGATGAATTATAGTTTTCTCTTTATTAAAACTGAGGCCTGATTATTAAATTGATTTAAGTGTCTTGAAAATTTCACCTAAGGATTCATTAAGTTTGGTAATATATAACATAATGTCTTCTGCGTACAAACTAGTTTTGTGAGCTAAATTGCCAATCTGAACTCCATGGATGTTGTTGTTCTTTCTAATATATTCTACTAATGGTTCTTTAGCTAAAATAAATAATAATGGGGGAAGGGGGCAGCCCTGCCTCGTCCCTCTTTGTAGTTGTATAGTGTTTGAAATCATTATTCACTTTAATTTTCATTTTAGGTTCTCGGTATAATGCCTGAATTACCTTTTGGAAATTTTTTCCAAAATCCATATCTATAAGGACTTCTTGCAGGTAATTTATTTCAGTGCTATCAAAAGCTTTGTCAACGTCCAGAGACATCAACAAAGCTTCCACAGAGTTATTTTCACAGTATGAAATAATATTCAGAGTTCTTCTTATATTTTCAATTATATTTCTCTTAGGCAGAAATCCGGATTGGTCTAAATGTATATACTCCAGAAGTATTTTTTTAAAGTCTATTTGCAATTAGTTTAGTAAATATTTTTCCATCTGAATTTAATAATGATATAGGTCTATATGCTCCGAGGTATAGTGCATTTTTGCCAGGCTTTAGAATTAAAACCCTCTCAGATTGGTTCCACGATGCTGGAATGTTGCCTGTTTTCATTCTATCATTACATAGGAGTTCCAGTGGTTCAATTAAATCTAGTTTAAAAATCTTTTAAAATTCTGGAGGTTATCCATCGGTTCCTACTGCTGTATTATTTTTAATTGGCTTATTGCCTCCAGAATTTCTGATCTTGAAATTGTACTATCTAAATAATCCCAGTGTGTTTTTGAAATTTTCTTTAGGATGTTTAGGATATCACAACTCATGAAAGTTGTGATATTTTCAGTTTTTTTAGATTTTGTTTCATATTTTTATAATAGTTTTCTAAGATATTTCTAATTTCCTGATGATCTGTAGATATTTGACCATTAGTGTTCTGCATAGCCTGAATTTGACGTGACATTTTCAAATCTTTGACTTTCCAGGAAAGTAATTTAAGAGATTTTGAGGATTTTTCCCCAATATTTTTGTTTAGTAAAGATTAAGTCCTTTTGAATTTGAGTTGTTGTGGTTAATTCTACCTACACCTCAGCCTGTTTTCTGTTTGTTAGAGGCTTCAAACCTTAGTAACCCTCCTTCCATTACACCACCTGCCCTCCGTAGTTTTAAGAACCCTATCTTATTTATTAAGCAGTTGTAAAGGACATCAGAGATTAGCTTAATTCAATAGTTATGTAAATCATATTAGCAAATAGTACCCGATTTTTATCTTCTAAGGTTGTTGTCCCCCACATTAAGGGGATTGAAGACTGGAATTTTTGTTGCTTTTTGTGGAGATAAAGCAAACTGTAGTTTCCTCTTAAAAGTTGGTTTTGCCATTTCCATTGGTTCTTCCAGCTGTAGGGCTCTCAGTAAACATAAACCAATGTTTTCGTCAGAAGCAAAGAATTGTTTCCCTTGATGTATAACTCTGATCTGACCTGGAGATGACCAGCAATACTGGATTTTATGTTCTCAAAGTTTTTGTGTAGTCTCTCTTAGTTGTTGCCGTATTTTCAAGGATTCAGCAGTTTTTTCAGCAGGAAGATCTGGAAAAATGCTGATTTTTATATCCTGAAATGTTAGTTGCCCAAGTTCACGTGCTATCTTCATTAGCCATTTTTTTCCTTATATCTGACAGTTCAATTAAAATGTCTCCTGGGTATCTTCTGTTAGGCTTGTTAGGATATCCAAGTCTATACATTTTTATCACTGAGAGTTGTTCATTGTCATCTTTCTGAATCACTGAAGCCAGACAGGTTGGAATAGATTTTAAGAGATTAGATTCTTCTTCTGGATTTTCCTTAAATCCTCTTAATTTCAGATGATGTTTTCGAATCTGTTTCCAGAGCCAGAAGTCTATCCTTCATATACTACTTTTTGTAATTCTTGGTTCTCAGCTTGTATAGTGGATCCCAAGGTGCAAGCTGTTTCAGCTATTGCCCTTGTATTTTCTAAAGCTCCATTAAGGGCTGGAGAGCTTTATCAATTTTAGATGTAAATTTCTCCAGTACTGAGTTCTCAAATGATTGAAGAGAGGTTTTCAAAGTGGTCTGCAGCATTTTGAGCATCACTGGCTCTTCCTGTTGGTCTTTCTTTTTATTTTTATTTTCGGTGGCCATTTTGGATTTGGCACGCCACGCGATGGGGATTGATCATTTCAGTAGTTAGACAACTTTGCTTCTCACCCCTCAGAGCTCAGCAACATCCTGCAATCTTTGTCAATCGAAAAGACATTGTGGAGGTAAGTTTTTCTGGAAATTTAGCCCATTAGAGGGAGAAAACAGGTGGTTAATCACGGAGCGTCAGGTTTAAGCATCCATGCCTTAGCGCTCAGACGCCACGCCCTTTCTAGAGTTATGACTGATGCTGTGGTTTGTCAATTAAAGGGTATAGGACAATTTAACTTAGCAAGCATTATTCATGGGGTGCTGTGCCTGAGCTAGAAACTATGCAGCAGAAACGGCATTCCCTCTTGGCGTTCTTCATCTGAGAACACTGTCAATCACAAACAACTGAAAATAGCAGAATGAGCTCATAGAGCAGCTGCTAAAAATATAGTGAAAAGTTTAGCCAACAAGGGCTCTGGATTGCAAAGGACAGAGCATCAGAAGAAGCATAACGAAGAGAAAATAACTGGATTTGGTAACCTTGATTTGGTTTGTATCCAGCCTTCTGGTTATGAAGGCTTACATTACTAAAAGGTTAGAAAAATTAACCCTTGCAAAAGTAATTTTTATTTGAAAGGGCAAGCGTAAGTGCCACCAGCAATGACGACACACATTTCAAGAACTGAAATGATCCTTGAGGTACTTGTCTTTGTAACTGAAAGTGAAAATTAGAAATGGGGGGAAAGTAGAGTGCTACAATAACCCATTCCTGTGTCAAGGTTATCTAATCTACCCAGCACACAAATGTCAATATTCATTTGCTGGGAAGATGAAATTTCCCCCTCTAGTTACTGCATCTAGTGTATTTGTGTGAATGTTGGAATGTGTACTCGGGTCACTGCTATTGACTCACATTACCAGTCTTCCTCTTCTCATTTTGTGAACAGCTCCATTTTTTTAAAAATTGCAGCCTTCTTAAGAAGTTGAGCACACAGGCACTATCACTGCTGCAAAGGAACAACAGTTAAAGTTAACCTTTAAAAAAAACTCTAAGCCATCTGCGAGGCTACTTTCTCTCCCTGCAAAAAAGCCCCACCATTTTTATAAATCCTTAGACCTTGAATAGTTTCTTTTCTGTACCAGATATTAATTCATTGATGCCCCCTGGGCTCAATTTGGAGATGACAATCTAGAGCATCAGCCACCCTGGCTTTTTGGGAGGGGGGAAATATAGCTTGTATTTAGAGATTGGGAGTGTTGCCCCCATGAGACCCCCCCCATCATGTATTTTGAGCCTGACTTTAGCACTAAGAAAAACTTTGGGGAGGGATTATTTGTAAAGGCCTTACATTGAGAAGTGAGGAGATATAGCTGTATGTTTTATATGCGGGGGATTTCTGGATGTGTCCCTGATATCACCAGCTAAAGAATTTAATGATCTGGTCTGGTAAGGCCTCTGGGGAGCCACTGCCTTTTAAAGCAGACATAATGGGGCCGGGGGACGACTGATCTGCTTATAAGGTAGTTTATCTGGAAACTGGGAGAGCCATAGCGGCTTTTGAGCAGTGATGTGGCTGCTGTGCGTGAAGTTTTAAGTAAAATGCTCTAAGAAATCTACCGTGGTTGATCGTTCATTGCTAACAACCTATAAAACGTTTCCTCCTCCACCTTCTATCAGGCCTCTACTGGTTTTTGCTTTCCAAGAATAATCAGGTCAGGGTGTGAAAGGAATGCAGGAATCCCTTATTTCCTAAACCTTTACAGCACTCACAATTGGTCTGTTTTCAAGGCAACTGTATCATACAGATGAAGAGATCTTACATAAAAGGACAATTCAGATCTTGGAATCAGCTGCTTTGAAGTAGGAACAAACACATCTCTCCTTGCCAACATTTTCTCCACCCCCTGGAACTTCCTTTCAAGTTTAATGACTAATAGGTGTGTTGTGTACAATAAAGGAGACAACATAGTGTAAGTGTAAACAAACTATTTCAAACTATGTATCTGTATCTGTGTACAATGAACAGGACATTGCCTCAACTTGTCTCTTTCTTGGCAGAAAGCATTAATCAAACTCCTATTGAAGTTGAGTGAATATTCGGTTGGAAAGTACCACAAAGCAGAAGGAAGTTCTCAGAATGGAGGTTTCCTTCCTCCTCCTGCAGCCCGCTAAGCCCACCAACTTCTGCTCCTGTTTTCCCAGGGACCCTTCTGTGTGTTTGGGGGGGGGGGGGCTGCAATGGGAGTCAAATCAGCAAAAGTGGCTCTTCTCTTCCTCTGCTAACAGAAGTGCTGTTCCACTAACATAGTGTTATGCTGGAGGAAGAGGATCTTTGGGTCCAGTCTATAATGAGTAGTCCCACATTTTTTAGGACATAGAATTTTCTTACATCTGCTTGCTTTCTTAACCAGAGTCTAGAAATTCTTCATGACAACAGTCTGCCAGTGGCATCAACTGCTAATATGTAGGTGCTGAGCTTTTGGAATAAGACCTGTGGGTAGTGCCTGCTAATTTCTCAAAGGCAACAAGGGCAAGGCTGCAGTTTCTGTGTGCCAATATACCCAAGTTCTATTTACTCATTTTGATTATTTGACTACTGTTTCCTAGGGGAGGAGGCAGGAATTATGCACAGTAGGAAATTTTATCAGCCTCACTGTTGGAAGCCCTTGCTCAACAGCCACTTAGCATATGAGTTGCATTTAAATCTACAAGAACAATTCAAAATCAACCCCAGCTCTCGGGAGGGGCTCTTTAAAAAGTTATGGCCGCCTTCGCTGTTCTCGGCAGCAGCTGCGACACCCGCATGAGGGGGAGGGGCAGGGTGAAACGTTCCCTTGCCTCCCTGAGCCCCGGGGTGGTGGCCTTGGATTCATAGGGGCAAATTTTACCTCTTGCGTGTGATGTCCAGGAGGCGGTGCCGCTCGAACATCACGCAGGAGAGGTCATTCTGGCTCCTCCAGCTCTCGGGAGGGGCTCTTTAAAAAGTTTTGGCCGACGTCACTGTTCTTGGGGGCAGCTGTAATGCCTGCGTGGGGGGGAGAGACGGGGCGAAACGTTCCCTTGCCTCCCTGAGCCCCGGAGTGGTGGCCTTGGATTCATAGGGGCAATTCCACCTCTCGTGTCCGAGCACGTTGCCGCTCGGACATCACACACGAGAGGTCATTCTGGCTCCTCCAACTCTCCCGGCAGCTGCGACGCTCACACGGGGGGAGGGGTGGGGCAAAACGTTCCCTTGCCTCCCTGAGCCCCGGGGTGGTGGCCTTGGACTCGTAGGGGCAAATTCCACCTCTCACGTGTGATGTCCAAGCGGCGTGAGGTCATTCTGGCTCCTCCAGCTCTCGGGAGGGGCTCTTTAAAAAGTTATGACCCCCTTCGCTGTTCTTGGTGGCAGCTGCGACGCCCGCGTGGGGGGGAGGGTTGGGGTGAAACGTTCCCTTGCCTCCCTGAGCCCGGGGGCGGTGGTCTTGGACTCGTCGGGGCAAATTCCACCTCACGCGTGTGATGTCTGAGCAGTGTTGCCGGTCGGACATCACACGCAAGAGGTCATTCTGGCTCCTCCAGCTCTCGGGAGGGGCTCTTTAAAAAGTTTTGGCCGCCGTCGCACGGCACCTGCGAAGCCCGCGCGGGGGGAAGGGCAGGGCGAAACGTTCCCTTGCCTCCCTGAGCCCGGGGGCGGTGGTCTTGGACTCGTCGGGGCAAATTCCACCTCACGCGTGTGATGTCTGAGCAGTGTTGCCGGTCGGACATCACACGCAAGAGGTCATTCTGGCTCCTCCAGCTCTCGAGAGGGGCTCTTTAAAAAGTTATGGGCACCATCGCTGTTACCCTGCGATTTTGGAGCCTCTCCCTCAAACCTCCTCTCCTCCAGCCCCCAGAATATACCCTATGTTTTCGCCATTGACTTCAATGGCCCATAGGATATAATGGGGCCAAACTGCGGGAAGCCGATTCAGATCAGAGAATCTGATTCGGCCCGCAGCAGCCTGAAAGGGGTCCAAATGGGCCATTTTCGGGGGTGCATTCGGTTCAGACAAAACGAATGAACATCCCTCCAGCAGCCGGCTTGCTCGGGCTCTCTGCAGGCGTGGGGATCTTGAGCAAG
>NW_015164711.1:456344-459674 GCF_001447785.1 Gekko japonicus | reverse complement strand
GATTTGCAAAAACCAAAACCAAAAGCGCAGGAACTTGAGAGAACTCCACGAATGGAGCCAGTTCCTCTTCCACAGCCCAAAATGCGACCCATGAACCCTGAGCTTTCTTTTTCTCATTTGCAAGTCTGGCCTCTGCACTCCTTTAACGTGGCAGCCCTGAAGCTTGGGGCGGCGGGAGTGATAGGGTCTCTCCAAGTGATTGCCAGAAGTGAGATGCGTAATGGTTTTGTGTCTTACAGATAATCTTACAAATAGTCCTTTGCATTTATATCATGCTTTCAACTTTAAAAGGATCATAATGCTGATTGTGTGAACTTAGGCAAATCACGAGAGGTAGAGCAGGAAGGGTTGCATCAGTGCTTAGTTCTTGTGGCCCTTTCTTACACGCCCAGGGAAATGCTGATCGCCACTTTGGGGCCAGGAAGCAATTTTTCTCCGGGCCAGTTTGGCCCCCAGTGATCCTGGAGGTTTTTTTTATCATATTCTGGGCGTGGAACAGGGGTCACTTGGGTGTGTGGGAGGTATTGGTGAATTTCCTGCATTGTGCAGGGGGTTGGACTAGATGACCTTGGAGGTCCCTTCCCACTCTATGAGTCTATGATTCTATAATTCACCCAGGCTGGCTGTGGACACGCCAGCACCTCTGTCAGGCAGAAGCGCCTGAGATCCTCCCCCTCCCCTTTTCCTTCGCCCGACTTGGAGGCGAAGGGAAGAGAGAAGGGGGAAAGAATGGATCCCAGGTGCTTCTGCCTGTCAGAGGGGCTGGTGCACACGTCCGGTGATGTCCGGGGGTGTGGCATATGCGAATAAGTTATGCTAATGAGCTCCTGCAGCTCTTTTTCTACGAAATGGTTAATCAAATTACTTTCTGGCACTCAAGGGAGGTGCTTGATCAACCACTGTTTTTTTTTGGGGGGGGTTGTATTTTACATAAGAACATAAGAACATAAGAGACGCCAATGTTGGATCAGGCCAAAGGCCCATCCAGTCCAACACTCTGTGTCACACAGTGGCCAGAAATAACAGTGCCATCAGGAGGTCCACCAGTGGGGCCAAGACATTAGAAGCCCTCCCACTGTTGACCCCCCGCCCAAGCACCAAGAAGACAGAGCATCACTTGCCCCAGAGCCCCTAGCTATACCTTGTGGCTAATAGCCACTGATGGACCTCTGCTCCATATGCTTATCTAATTCCCTTTTGAAGCCGTCCATGCTTGTAGCACCTACCACTTCCTGTGGCAGTGAATTCCATGTGTTAATCACTCTTTGGGTGAAGAAGTACTTCCTTTTATCCGTTCTAACCCGAACGCTCTGCAGTTTCATGGAGTGCCCACGAGTTCTTGTATTGTGAGAAAGGGAGAAAAGTACCTCTTTCTTTACCTGTTCTTTCCCATGCATAATCTTATAAACCTCGATCATGTCACCCCTTAGTCGTCTTTTCTCCAAGCTAAAGAGCCCTAAGCGCTTTAACCTTTCCTCAGCATAGCATTGGCCTTCTTTAGCTAATGTCACTCCCATCTTTAAAAAGGGTTCCAGAGGAGATCTGGGAAATTACAGGCCAGTCAGTCTGACGTCGATACCGGGTAAATTGGTGGAAACAATTATTAAGGAAAGAATTAGTAGGCACATAGATGAACAAAACCTATTGAGGCAGACTCAACATGGGTTCTGTAAGGGAAGATCTTGTCTCACTAACCTGTTAATGTTCTTTGAGGGGGTGAACAAACATGTGGACAAGGGGGATCCAATAGATATTGTTTACCTTGACTTCCAGAAAGCTTTTGATAAAGTTCCTCATCAAAGGCTCATAAGTAAGCTCAAAAATCATGGGATAAAAGGACAAGTCCTTTTATGGATCAAAAACTGGCTAATTAATAGAAAACAGAGAGTGAGTATAAATGGGCAGTTCTCCCAGTGGAGGGGGGTAAGCAGTGGGGTACCACAGGGATCAGTACTTGGTCCACTGCTTTTTAACTTGTTCATTAATGATTTGGAGTTGGGAGTAAGCAGTGAAGTGGCTAAATTTGCGGATGATACAAAGTTGTTCAGGGTGGTGAAAACCAGTGAGGATTGTGAGGCACTCCAAAGGGATCTGTCAAAGATGGGCAAGTGGGCGTCAACATGGCAAATGGGGTTCAATGTGGCCAAGTGCAAGGTGATGCACATTGGAGCCAAAAATCCTAAATATAAATACACATTGATGGGGTCTGAACTGGCAGAGACTGAGCAAGAGAGAGATCTTGGAGTTGTAGTGGATAACTCACTGAAAATGTCGAGACAGTGTGTGACTGCAATAAAGAAGGCCAATGCTATGCTGGGGATTATTAGGAAGGGTATTGAAAACAGATCAGCCAATATAATAATGCCCCTATATAAATCAATGGTGAGACCTCATTTGGAATACTGTGTGCAGTTCTGGGCACCACACCTTAAAAAGGATATTATAGCTTTGGAAAAAGTGCAGAAAAGGGCAACTCGAATGATAAAAGGGTTGGAACACTTTCCCTATGAGGAAAGGTTAAAGCGCTTAGGGCTCTTTAGCTTGGAGAAAAGACGACTGAGGGGTGACATGATCGAGGTTTATAAGATTATGCATGGGAAAGAGCAGGTAGAGAAAGAGGTACTTTTCTCCCTTTCTCACAATACAAGAACCCGTGGGCACTCCATGAAATTGCTGAGCGGTCGGGTTAGAACGGATAAAAGGAAGTACTTCTTCACCCAAAGAGTGATTAACACATGGAATTCACTGCCACAGGAAGTGGTGGGTGCTACAAGCATGGACGGCTTCAAAAGGGAATTAGATAAGCATATGGAGCAGAGGTCCATCAGTGGCTATTAGCCACAAGGTATAGCTAGGGGCTCTGGGGCAAGTGATGCTCTGTCTTCTTGGTGCTTGGGGGGGGGTCAACAGTGGGAGGGCTTCTAATGTCCTGGCCCCACTGGTGGACCTCCTGATGGCACTGGTATTTCTGGCCACTGTGGGATACAGAGTGTTGGACTGGATGGGCCTTTGGCCTGATCCAACATTGGCATCTCTTATGTTCTCTTATGTTCTGTTTAGTTAGCCAGTTATTCTCTGTTGGCCATTTACATCTTTTCCCAATTTCCATAACTGAATTAGTTATTAGCCAATTTTTCAGCAAAAAAAAAAAGAGTAGGGTTTTTTTCTTTTGAGGTTATTTACAAGTAAGTAGTGATTTAGTCCTGTAAAGGCACACAAAACATGCTTCTCTTGGTCACGTTGAACACTGTGAATGAACTACTTGAGAGGAAATTTCCTGTAACTAAACTAAGAGCAGCATTACAGTACATTAAAATAAGTTCATGACTT
>NW_015164711.1:454180-456306 GCF_001447785.1 Gekko japonicus | reverse complement strand
TGTTTAGGCTCAAAAGAGCATGTGTATTGAGTTCACAGCATTAAGGTAAGAAGGGTGCATTTGGTGGTGGTAAGTACCGTCAAGTAACAGCTGACTTATGGCAACCCTGTAGGGTTTTCAAGGCAAGAGACAAAGAGAGGTGGTTTGCCTTTCCCTGGACTTCCTTGGTGGTCTCCCATCCAAATATTAATCAGGACTGACTCTGCTTAGCTTATGAGATCTGATGAGATCAAGCTAGCCTCAGCCATCCAGGTTAGGGCAAGATTCATTTATAGGAACTAAAGCTCCTTTCACTATCTGAAGCTGTCTTATACCCAGTCAGACCTTTGATCTGCCCTCAGACAGAGGGCACTCCTAGTCCTGCTATCTGCATTCCTTTTAAATGGAGATACTATCATCATCATCATCTATTTAATTTATACCCCGCCCTATCCCACAAGAGGGAGTACCTATCCCACAAGTGGGCTCAGGGCAGCTTACAACACAAAATCCACAAAACAATAAAACAATAGATGACACAACAGACAATAACAAAAAAACCCAGTGCCTCATATCAGGTGGATATAGGTACCCCATAAAGTTCCAGTGCCAAAGGTATTATCTAAAACAGCAGGGCACTGGGAAGGGACCATGAACAGGGGAGGCCAGAATGGCTGGACACCCGCCGCCTCAACCAAAAGCCTGGCGGAACAGCTCCATTTTACAGGCTCTGCAGAACTGTAATAGGTCCCACCAGGCCCTGATCTTGGGTGGGAGCTTGTTCAATCAGGTTGGGACAAGGGCCGAAAAAGCCCTTGCCCTGGTTGAGGCTAAGCAGACATCCCTCGGGCTGGGGATCACCAGGAGGTGCTGAATGGAAGAGCATAAAGCTCTCCGGGGCTCATATGGGGAGAGGCGGTCCTGCAGGTATGATGGTCCCAGGCCACATAGGGCTTTAAAGGTCAAGACCATGACCTTGAGCTGGATCTGGTATTCAATCGGCAGCCAGTGCAGTTGGTCAACACCGGCTGAATGCACGTCCATATGAAGGCATCGCCATCAACAAGCGTGTCGCCACATTCTGCACTAGCTGTAATTTCCAGATCAGGCCCAAGGGTAGCCCTGCATAAAGCGAGTTACAGTAATACAATCTGGAAGTGACCATTGCATGGATCACCAGGGGTCTTTTCATAGAAAAAGAGCTGCAGGAGCTCATTAGCCTATGGTATGCTAATGAGCTACTAGGCTATTAGCATATGCCATGCCCCCTGACATCACAGCTGCAGGGCTTTCTGGATGACGCTTCCGTCCTAGATCCTTTCCAGTCTGGCTTCCACCCGGGGCATGGGACGGAGACAGTACTGATGACCTCAGAAGGCATCTGGATCGGGGCGGTGTGGCAGCACTGTTGTTGTTAGATCTGTCGGCCGTGTTCAATATGGTCGACCGCCAGTTGCTGACCCACCGCCTTGCCGACGTGGGGATTCAGGGGCTCGCCCTTCAATGGCTTGCCTCTTTTCTTCGAGGCCGGGGGAAAAGGGTGGTGCTAGGGGAACAGCAGTCCCGGAGACATCCTCTTGAATGTGGGGTGCCTCAAGGGGTGGTGCTTTCCCCGATGTTGTTTAACATCTACATGTGCCCCCTTGCTCAGATTGCTTAGAGGTATGGACTTGGGTGTCATCAATATGCAGATGACACCCAGCTCTATCTGATGTTGGGTGGCAGGTCAGACTCCAGCCCAGAAGATCTGCACCGGGTGTTGCAAGCCATGGCTGGTTGGCATCTTTGAGATGCCATCTTTTATTGAAGACTGATTGAAACATCTAGAGAACTTGGAATATTGTAAACAATTGTTTTTATGTTGTTTTGAACTTGTTTTATGTATTGGCATTTGCCCTATCTGTGAGCCACCCTGAGGCCGCTTGCAGGGCGGGCGGGCTATAAATTAAAACAATAAATAAATAAACAAATAAATAAAGTGATGTCAGAAGGGGAAGCAAAAGGGGGGGCATCTTCAAAAGCCTCCCCTTCCCCAGCTGGCCTGTGGGGGGGGGGGAAGCGAAGTTTAAACCCCTTCTCACTAGAGTTGGGACGCAGAAGGAGGAAAGAGGGAAGGAAAGAGAGAGAGAGTAGAGAGAAGGCACGAA
>NW_015164711.1:434947-453988 GCF_001447785.1 Gekko japonicus | reverse complement strand
GAGAGAGAGAGAGAAGAGAAGAAGGAGCGAGAGAGGAAATAGAGAGAAGGAAAGTAGGTAATGAAAGAGAGAAGGAAAAGAGGAAAAGAGAAAAAGGAAGGAAGAGAAAGAAAATGAGGAAGATGGCAGAGATGGAGGGAGGGAGATAGGCTCTCCCACTCACCCCCATTAAGCCCCCGCCACCCCTACCCCCATGGATCCCTTACTTACCACTTTGGCACGGGCATGGGGACCCAACTGCAGGGCTCTCTGGGCCTCCCCCCCAGCCCCAGCGCTTCTGCACGGACCCGGCTGTGGGGCTCTCTGGGCTTCTCCCAGCTCCAGCGCTTCTCTGTGGGGCTGGGGGATCCGGCGGCAGGGCTCTCCGGCCTCCCCCCGGCCCCAGCGTTTCAGCGCGGGGACCTGGGGGTGGGGCTTGCCGCACCACCATTTGCGCTGGCTCCGGCCCCAAAAGACCCCTGTAGATCACTGTAGCTAAATCCTGAGGGGTGAGATAGGGAACCAATTGCCTGACTAGCCAAAGATGGTAGAAGGTGGTTCTGGCAGCCAAAGTGACCTGGGCCTCCATAGTAAGCAAGGGATCCAGCATCACCCCAAGATGGTTCCCCACCAAAGACTGGGAGCCCAATTCCCAACCTCAGTCCCCATGACTCAGGTGCAGGACTTCCTTATTCGTTGGATTCAACTTCAGCTGACCATCCAGCCACTATAGAGCGACAGGTGCTAAGTCTCCAATAACTGCCTGTATTCCTGCGGATAGATGGGTCTCCTTCTTTAGAGAACTGTACAATGATACTGCTCATTCTCCACCAGTGGTAATATTAGAACATATCATGGAATGGTCCCCCATAACTGTTAGAGAGATTGAATCCCTTATTGGGTTGCTAAAAAATGCCAAGGCCCCAGGATCAGATGAGAAGAGAATAAGGATTGGTGGGCCTCTTTTTTAGCTCCCCTTTTTACTCATATAGATAATATGGGTCATATCCCCAAGTCATGGGGTTTAGCTGTAGTTGTCCCTTTTTATAAAAAGGGTAAGAAGGAAGACGCATCCAACTATAGACCAATCAGTTTACTAAACATCATAAGCAAACTTTATGCAGGACATTTATTAAATAAATTCCTAGACTAGTTAGAACAGGAAAATATCTTGGTTATTGAACAGGCAGGCTTTAGACCAGGCAGGTCTACACTTGATCACTGCCTGATACTACAGCACCTTATCGAGAAATACTCAAATCTGCCTTTGATTCTGTTTCTAGACCTTGGCTCTGGAACAAGCTTTTAAATTCAAGTATTGATAAAAGACTTTTGTTTTACTACAGGCCCTGCCCGATCATACCTTTCTAAGAGTCAGATGCAGTAGATTTGGCCATCTTACTGATCCCATTAAAACCTTCAGAAGTGTCAGGCAAGGATGTCTACTAGCTCCAGTTTATTTTTTATATAAATAATATAGTTAGTTGGCTTAATATCTCTGATCTGCATCCCCCTAAACTTGCCAACCGGCATATATCCGTTTTACTCTATGCTGATGATGCTGTGATATTATCTTGAACCCCAGCTGGTCTTAGGCGAGCCCTAAAGAAGCTCAGCATGTTTTGTGAGGAGGAGCTTCTCACAACTAACTATCAAAAAACCAAAATTGTAGCCTTTGGGAGTAGGCCAAAACTCAGGAACTGGGCAATAAATGGCCATCAGATAGAACAAGTTGATAGTTTTAAATACTTGGGCATAGTTTTTACAGGCCTCTGGTTCTAGGGTTAAGCACAGCAAACATGCTGCTGATCTAGGGGAAAGATCCGCAAATGCCATACTAAATTTTTTTTGAACTCATGGTGGACATTTTGTTCCTGCAGCCTTGAAGTTATTTAAGGCCAAAACATTGGCACAACTGTTCTAAGGGAACATTCCTAGAACCGCCTTCTTCATGCTTTGCATTGCAAGAAAGAGTCCAATCCAAATTTTTCAGAGCTGTTCTGCAAGTTCCTGTGTATCCAATGCCTAGATACGACTTGAGTCTGGTAATCTTAGGTTTGAAGCCAGGGTTTGTATTTTATCTATCTATATGTGGCTGAAAGGTCATTTCAACCCTCAAGGCTTGCTTCCCCTGATATTCCATGATGATTTCAAATCCAGTTGGATTAAGGCAGTCTACCTTTATATTCATAGAATTGGTTTCTTACCTCAGCTACTTCTATCCTATGGATTTGAACAAGCCAAAGGGCTAATTAAAAGAGTTGAGGATATCGAACGACAATCTGATATCACTAAGGCTTCAAAACTCAGGGTATTGCTAAATATCATAAGCACCATTGAGCCGGCTACATATCTGACTTCAGTGGAGGGAAAGAACTATAGAAGGGCATTCGCCCTAGCCAGATGTTCTGCCCTTCCATCTGCAGTTATTCAAGGAAGGTATAATAAAACCCACTACCCTGAAAGGCTATGTTCATGCTCTTCATGCGAGGTCGAATCAGTAGAACATATGCTTTTCAGTTGCCCATTCTACAGAGAGGCTCATCTTAAAATCATTACCCCATTAGTTGATAGGATACCTGGTCACATCAATACGAACAAAGCAAGACTTCACTGGCTTCTATCAGATAAGAATGCAGAGATTACACGTTCAGTCGCTGAGTTCTGTGCATTGATTCTTAGATTGCGGGAGTCGCATTTTAAAAGTTTTTAAATTGAGATTTTATTCTGTATATTATGGGTTTTTTCCCCTTTTTTCATACTATGTTTGTATTGTATGCTGGTCTTAAAACCGTAATAATAAAACTAACTAACATCCAGCCACTGTAACATGCAGCTCCTCCCCTGTACCAGGAGTGGTCTTTCCTGAGAAAGAGGCACCCCAAAACCACCTCTGAACCTCCAAAAGCAGTGCCCTCATGAAGCCAGGCCTAGCTTAAGTAGTGGCTTTTGCTGGGAGACTAAGAGAATATCACTTTGGTTTAAACATAGGCCAAGTGAAGAGCACAGGGCTAGCTGCACTGCCAAACATCCTCCATGCAAGACAACCCCTCCAGTTCGTCTATGCTCAGTCCATAAGGCAAAGAATGGACAAATCTCTGCTCTTGCCTAAGGCATCTCCTCCTGACCAAATGACCGGTCTTTTGTCTGTCAAATGTACAGGCAGACAGAGACAAAGAGCCACTGGTCTGTGTCTCTGTCATGAATGGAGTATGTTGGATGTTTCCTGCCCCAAATCCTGTCACACCTGAATGTCAGGAAATACCTTCTAGATAATCTTCTCATTCCTGTTTCTATGTGTTTGTCTAAAATATCTGCATTCATTACACCTATGCCAGACCCATCAAGGTAAATATTACCAGTTGAATGGTCACCCATTCAGGTTCATCCTGTCACACATTAAGAAACTTCACCTCCATTATCTGACACCAGGGAAATGCCAGATCACGCTATTGTTCCACAATGGGAATCCCATAAATCCATTGTGAGACTAGTCACCACACTTTAGCATACTTCCAGGAATCATATTGGGGTATAACTATAGGCCGTTCCACACAGGCATAGTGTGATTGAGCTGGGTGCGCACAAAGCCATCACCCCTGATCATAACTCAGGTCCTCCATGGTCTCCCTGGCTGGGTCCATGCATCTTCACTCTCCAACCTCCGGACCTCTGCGCCTGTTCAAGATAGGTATAGTATTACCCTGATCCCCCACCTTTCTGTCAGCTTTTATTTCTTCTTGTATGCTTGCAAAACTTGATTTGAGTGGAAATATCCAAATTATTATTTTTCCTTAAAAAGCCCATTTCATTCACAATTTGGACTGGTTATTAACTCAGCCAGGGACTATCTCCATAAACACATATAGTAGGTCCTCGCTTTTACCCCAACCTGTTGCTAGCTCTTGCCTTTGCTGCTAATTTCCCCAATTCAACCAAAGGCAAGGATTTATTTATTAAAGCTGTCATGGGTAACACCGCGGCCTCTAAAGCCCTGTTCAAAATGTCTGGGGCGACATCTGGCCGGCCATCCATCAACAGATAGAGCAACCTGAAGTTCAGACATCTGTGTATAAAGTATGTGCTTTCTCACTAAACTTCAGCCCCTTTCCAGATCATGCTTTTCCAAGAGGAAGAACTTCTGCCACATCTGTATAAAGTAGAAAAGTGGTATGTAAATACTCAAAATATTTCACTACAGGTATATCCAAGGCATTGCTTTTGAGAAGCTTTGCACATAGTTTAGCTACTTCTTAAACACTGCATGCACAGCTAAACAGGAAGCCGAGTACCCACAGACAGCAAAGACAATTTTGTCTGTTCTTCTATACTAGCCTTTTAATGCACAGAGGCAGGTTGAAGCTGCATAAGAAAACTTCATGTCCTTTTTTTTTGGGGGGGGGTACTTTGGTATTACACACTGCAGTTTTGGAAGTACAAAGCCACAACACAAATGAATATAAGAGAAATCTGATGCTCATATAGAAACACATGCTCAAGTTCAGCTGAAGAAAATATATCCTGTTTCCCCGAAAATAAAACCTACCCCCAAAATAAGCCCTAGCAGGATTTCTATGCATTTGTGGTATAAGCCCTAGTGTGTCTTCTTGAGAAAAAATAAATGTAAGACAGTGTCTTATTTTCGGGGAAACATGGTAGTTCCACCTTTTCTACAAATCTGCAAGAACTGTCCAAGGCTACCAGGTTAACCGGGATTAGGGTTGCCAAGTCCATCTTCCACCCCAAGCGGGGGACTTTGAGGGCGTTCCTGGAGGGGGCAGGGCATCCCCGACGTGATGACGTCACGTTGGGGACGTCCCCCCCCCGCCCGTGCACCAGATCTCCAGAAACGGCAGTTCCCTGCACTTAAAGGAGCCGCCGTTTCCCTTTTAAATGCAGGAGCCGGCGTTTCCCCTTTAAGAGCAGCTGCGTTTCCCTTTTAAGAGCACGAAGCTGGCATTTCCCTGCAAGCTTATGGAGATCAGGCTTGGGAGGAAACACGGGTTCTACACACTTAAAGGGAGAGCGATGGGTGGCTGTGGGGGTTGGGGATGGGGCTTCTGAACCCCCCCCAAAATGGGGGACCCCTGGCAAACCGGGGGGGTTGGCAACCCTAACCGGGATTCACAAGATACCCTCTGGATAACGTCTGGAGAACAGATTACATGCCGAGAGCAAAGGCCAGCCATCCCTAGTTCCAGGCACCATACTTTAGGCATTTCACAATATACGTACAAGTTATTTGCTGATTAAACAGCACGATTCTAAAATAAGCCAAATAGCTGGAAATTTCACTACTGGAACTAAAACTTTATTTCTATGTTCATTACATTTATCTTTGATTCCAGGTACATTATAACTACTTCAACATAGATAAATACTTACTTTGCTAGGTAGATTAAGGAATGTAAAACTAGAGGAAAATTCTGTTTGTTTGAATTTTGGCAAACAATAAATACATCACAAATCTTCCAAGGCAATCTTTGCTATAAAAAGATTTTATATCAATTTCATAATCATTCATCTGAGGAAAAAATACGTCATAATTTGTTAAATACAGGTTACAAATAAATGTTTAGAGTCAACAGTGGAAGATTCCCAATGGCCATTTTAAAATAAAGGTATTTAACTGTTCAGAATGGGGAGCTTAAAGGTATCAGTTCCTACAACTGTTCAAAGCAAAAACCAAGCATGCTGTTTGCTTCTGTATGGAAGAATTAGAATATTTAAGCTTCAAGCTCTGCAGTAAGTTGTATCCAACATGAAATTGATGGAGATGTCAACTGTCTAACACTAAAAACCTTAGTGGTAAGAGCCCAGAACTCATTAGCACCAGGTTGACTTGAAAGATAAGATTTTCTTTATTTAACAAATCTAAGCTGAAGAAATTCATAGCATCGAACTATGAAACAACTAAGAAACTAAACATTCAGTCAGGGAATTATGAGTACATAATAGTGCCTTTCTACAGATTTCAAGTACAAAAATATTAGTTATGCAGATTTACCAGTTTTTGGTACCATCTATCATACAGTCTGTTCCCCCCCAGTGCATTGGGTTGGATTCCATCTAAAACGTTTCCATTGTTTCCCTTACATAGCAGCCCAAAATGCTGTTCCTTAGGGACAGAGGACTCCAGGAGCAGCACAAAGAGGGAACTGGAGGACTGGTGCAGGAAGAGGAATCTGCCTCTGTGTGTGTGTGTGTGTGTGAGTACACACACACACACCATCCATGCATATTTTTTTTTAAAGGGCTCCAATCCATTGTATGGTGGTGAAAGCCTCTGCTGACTTTCATTCCATTTTCTGAAAAACTCAAATGCAGTCATCAGGGGCAGGACAGGCTGCTTTTGAGTGTGAAAGCCAGAATGTAGAGAGTTAGCCAAGCCATTGTTCTTAATTACTACATCTGTGTATAACCATATACAGTAATGGCAGAAACCTTATTAAGCAAACTGTGTGTCTTGGTATTTAAATATGATCCTTAGTAAGAATGTTAAAATATGGCTTTTCCAGCACTTTAAAAGTTATTATCTTTGTTATCTGAATTTTGTGATACTTTGGGTAAACCATACCCCATAGTATTGATAAAACCAATTGATGAAACCAAGTGCCCCCTCAGCAGCGACCAGAGATTTTATACCTCAAAGCTAGTCCAAGGCCATTATTGTGCTTCCTCTACAAAAGTGGGCAAGTCTTTCTTTTCTAGGAACTGTCCCAAAACATGGCTGCATACCTGAGAACTTAATACAGTTTGTCAGGTCACATCACTGACCATCTTGTTCTTTTAATAAGCAATTCAGAGCATACACAGAAAGTGAATCAAGTTCAGTCACAAAAAAGAAGAGTACCTTTCATTCCCTTTTTTTAAAACTGTTTTTAAAATAGTTAACCTCTGCATAGTGTTCCCCTATAGGAGATGCTACCAATGTAAAAGGAGTTTGGCTAGCATGTTTTATTAAAATTGTTTTAACAAAAAATAGTCAAGATGTCTATACAATATAATATCCAGTGACAAAACGGCAAAAATCAATGACCAAAATACAAAAAAGTTAAAAAGTGCACTATTCAGTCCAGTATTTGCTTTAGAGATGTCATAACGTGGAAAAATAAACCCCAAAGTGTTTAATATACCACTTCCATAATGGTGTTTTACATGGCAACAGGCTGTAGCAGAAGATGAGATCCCTTAGAAGTTTTGTGGCCCAATCGCATGCATATTTGCTTTAAGTAACTCCCACTGACCTGAATGGGACTTACGCCCAGATAAGCATGCTTAGGGCTGTGATCTTACTATTAACACACAGAGGCACACTTGGCAATCTCTGTGGCTGTAAAAAGTCCTTTCACATTTGGCATTCCATTTACATTTCTTGCCATCTAGCAAGGTCTCTTTATTTATAGAACTTCACCATTCCACTGAGAACAGAAACATAGTCGTCGACTGACACAGATATAACCAGAATGAATAGCGAGATCTGTACTTCTGTGGGATCCCAAGGGACCAATGAATCCCGATTAAATGTTCAAATAGAGCAGTTGTCACAATAAAACTTTTTAAGGCCATGTTTTATTTGCTGATCAATGGACAAAAAAGGCAATGAATTCCCCCACCCCAAGTATTTCCTTGAAAGTCTGTGCTCTTAAAAATCATGAAAAGTTGGAAAGACGTAATTATTGAAACTTTAAATACATTTTACACAATCTTATTTGTACAAAAATACAAGTTAAATATAAACATAAAGCAATGATACTTTTATGCAAATCTGTTTTGTGGTATCCATATACATACACAAATAAAGTCTCAGCTCTGTCACTTGTGAGCAGATCAATACCAGATTGAATTACTACTGGCAAAAGGCCTTAGAAGTGCACTGAACATGGTTTACACCACAAGTATTTTCCCAATTCCATCTTTTCTCAAGATTGGTAAGAAAAAAAATAGGGCAGTGATGTCCATAAACCAACAAATAATTTGGCTACAATGTGGCAAACACAAACACACAGATCTGTACAGGAAATCTTTAGCTATGTAGTACATAATTGTTACACACATACAAATGTGGAAAGAAACTTTAGTGAAGGGCCACTTCCAGTTCACTTGTCTTCAGCTTGGCATTTTCCCTCACTTTGTCAAATGAGTAAGATTTCATTACTACTCCATTCTTAAACACTGTGTGAAGAAGATCCTGCAAGACAATTTTTTCCAGTTTCAGTAAAACAATATTACACTTCTCAAACTGTTGATGCTAGATGGACATACTACTCTGGGCACAGACACAGATCAATAAATGGCCAGGCTGTAAGATGCAATGTGGCAAGACCTATTTAAATGTTCACCTTTCTTGTGAGCATATCTGAAGTGAGCTGTGACTCACAGCAGCTCATATTGTTACATTAATCATGTCAGAAGTAACCACATCTTAGACAGGTTCTTCCTCTTGAAGATTTTGAGACAGGGGCCGCAGGCAGACAAATTGAGAGGATATAAACTGCTGGTTGCTTCTCTCTATCTACTGGCTTTCCTTTGTCTTGTTACTTCTTTGGCACCTGGTTCTCCCTACTCCTTCCCCTTTCAATTGTCAGAGCTCAGCTTAGTTTTGATGTAATGCAAGATCAGGTTCTTAGGCATATACCTAACAGACCCCATTGCAAGTGGGCAACTGAAGCCAGAGCTTTAACACTAATACCCACATTTAACCCTGCATCAAGATGAAACACTGTGTCCATTCACACATACAAACTCATCATGTGTCCTATCACTTGAGAATTCTTCACTGAAACTCTGATGTTTCCATTGAAAAATACTGTGTCTGAAGCTATGTTGGGAGATGGAGCAAAACACCATTGTGTATGTGAAAGTAACAAAGAGCTCAGATAAGTGTATAGCAGTGCCTGTAGGAAGGCACTGGCGGGATCTGGTCCATGGGGTCGCGAAGAGTCGGACTCGACTGTGCGACTGAACAACAAGAAGTGCCTGTAGAGATGAATGTGGCAGTATTGCAAGCAACTGTACAGCATGCTACAAAAATGACAGATGCTGTTACCTGTTTTTAAACCAAGGGATCAAATCAGACATACCTGGCCATATTCAAGATCTTCCTTGCCTTCTTCTAGGGTAACAAACTCTCCATTTGGCGTCCTGTGTAAAGACAACCTGCCTTTCTTTGATCTTTTGTTGGGATCAGCTACAGGATCTTTAAAGACATTTACCTAAACACAAAGTGAAAGATGCTGTGAGCAAAGTTAATCCTCCCTCCAAAGCAGCTCTCAGACACAACGAACAGTGAAATCAATGGACTAATCCCTTCCCCCATGTAAAAGCTACATTTCAAGAACATACCCCAAGACCGTTGGTTACCACGTAACTGCATTTGAAGGAGCAATTCAGTAGATCTCTAGTTATTTTCTGCAGTAAAGCTCCACCAGACCCAAAGGTTATGTTCTCAATACTCCATCTCTTCTGCTTCATTCCCTCCACAATCTGGTAAGAAAGTCGCAGAAAGTATTTTAAGAACTGGGCAAATCAGGCATGATATTTTTCCATATCATACATTTAGAATGGTGTTCTTTTACAGACCATAGATATAACAGGAATGGAGTTCATTTAACAGCCACTGATACTAAGCATGCTGATTGGATTTTCATTTTAAAATGTCATCTGAATTAGAGAAATTCATCACCAAAGAACTGTACCATTGGTATATTTTTACGGGGTCCAGGAGTGTCATTTTGTATCATTCTGAGCAAAGCCCATAGAGAAAATTAACTTCTGTCCAAGTAGCTTTCTTTTGGAGAAAGAGTGGGTAAGGCATCTTATTAACATGACAGCACCCTCTGGGGATGCATACAACATAGCCCTTTTTATTCTCAAAGAACACAAACTCTGCCACCTCTTCAGTTAGAGTTTGTCCACATGTTATTTCAGTTCAAGGTCAGACAGTGCTTTGTACAGGTCAAGTAGTATCTTGCCAGTTACCAGCAGCATTCAAGCATTACAAGAGGTCAACAAATTAGCCGCTCAACAGGTCTATAGTAGTTTATTTTTATCATACATTACCAACCCAGGTTCATACTAATCAATTGGCTCTGCAACTTTTCTTCTTCCAACCTTCCTTAGATTTTCATTCACATGGAGAATCTATGATGTTTCTCCAACTCTGTTTCCCTTCCTAAACAGGAAAAATTTTGCCAACTGCATACATAATTTGCTGGCAAAACATTACATATCTCCAGGTAAGTATGTACTCAGGGATAGTTAGGCCTGGCTCACAAATAAGAAAATATTACTTTAAAATTAATAAACTATGTAAACACAAATGTGATCATTTTTCATACACGTAAAGCAAAGCTTAAGAAAAGAGAACTGCTTAGAAAAAAACTGATTACTATGTAACCTAATACCAAAATTCTATTGAGTGATACCAGTCAGTGCCTGGAGATCTGTTTCTTGCTATCATAAGATGTGTGACTTCTCTACCTGCCATCTGCAGCACTCACAGTGCCCTACAAAAACTTCGATCCAAAGGATCTATCAGAGCAGCCTAAAGAGTGCTAGGGATAGGGGGGAGTGCACAATCACCTATCTGAGTACACTTCACACAGCATGACCTCTAGCTCCAGAAAGCTTTTGATAAAGTTCCTCATCGAAGGCTCCAAAGTAAGTTCAATAGTCACGGGATAAAAGGACAAGTCCTCTTGTGGATCAAAAACTGGCTAATTAATAGGAAACAGAGAGTGCGTATAAGTGGGAAATTTTCTCAGTGGAGGGTGGTAAGCAGTGGGGTACCACAGGGATCAGTACTCGGTCCGATGCTTTTTAACTTGTTTATTAATGTTTTGGAGTTGGGAGTAAGCAGTGAAGTGGCTAAATTTGCAGATGACACAAAGTTGTTCAGGGTGGTGAGAACCAGGGAGGATTGTGAAGCACTCCAAAGGGATCTTTCGAGGATGGGAGAGTGGGCGTCAACATGGCAAATGGGGTTCAATTCAATTCAATTTATTACAGGTCTATATGACCAAAGTCTTAACCAAAGCAAGTGGGGTTCAATGTGGCCAAGTGCAAGGTGATGTACATTGGAGCCAGAAATCCTAAATATCAATAAACATTGATGGGGTCCGAACTGGCAGAGACTGACCAGGAGAGAGATCTTGGAGTCGTAGTAGATAACTCAATGAAAATGTTGAGACAGTGTGCAACTGCAATAAAAAAGGCCAACACTATGCTGGGGATTATTAGAAAGGGAATTGAAAACAAATCAGCCAGTATCATAATGCCCCTGTATAAATCAATGGTGCGACCTCATTTGGAGTACTGTGTACAGTTCTGGTCACCACACCTCAAAAAGGATATTATAGCATTGGAAAAAGTGCAGAAAAGGGCAACTCGAATGATAAAAGGGTTGGAACACTTTCCCTATGAAGAAAGGTTAAAGTGCTTGGGGCTCTTTAGCTTGGAGAAACGGCGACTGAGGGGTGACATGAAAAAGGTTTACAAGATTATGAATGGGATAGAGCAAGTAGAGAAAGAAGTACTTTTCTCCCTTTCTCACAGTACAAGAACACGTGGGCACTCAATGAAATTACTGAGCAGAACACATGGAATGGACGGCTTCAAGAGGGAATTGGATAAACACATGGAACAGAGGTCCATCAGTGGCTATCAGCCACAAGGTATAGATAAGTACTCGGTCTGGGGCAAGTGATGCTCTGTATTCTTGGTACTTGGGGGGGGGGGCAACAGTGGGATAAGTTATCAAAGGCAGATATCCTTCCCATTAATGACAGCTGTATTTTTTCCATTTTAAAAGGTCTTTTTTAATTCCTTCTTGTAATTTATGGTAATTATCTTCCAGGATTGTACTAGTTTTGTTGGATAATGTTATTCCTAGATATTTAATTTTTTTCACCACCTGTATGTTGGTTATTATTTGTAAATTTTGTATAACTTTTACCTCACAATTTTTTGTTATGCATTTAGTTTTTTTCAGGTTCAGCTTTAATCCTGCATTACCCCCAAATTCCTGTATATTACTCAGTACCCGCTGGGATGAAGTTATTGGGTCTTCCATTATAAATACTAGATCATCCGTGAATGCTAGGAGTTTAAATTCTTCCCCTCTTGTTCTGAGTCCTATTACTTCTTTATCTTTTCTTATCACACTATTTAATGTTTCTAGCGCGAATATAAATAATAGAGGTGAAAGTGGACAGCCCTGTCGCATTCCTTTTTGTATCTCAATTGGTGCGGAGGCATCTCCATTTATTATTATATTAGCATATTGTCTGTTGTATATTGCCCTTATCATTGTTATGAATGATCTTCCACCTCCCCAGCAACTTCGTTTTTGCAGAACAAACTCAGAGGATAAGTTATCAAAGGCTTTTGCATCCATGAACATCAAAGCCAACTGTTTCCCTGGGTGTTGTTCATAATTATCACATCCATAATCGTCCTCATATTACTTTTAATTTGCCTTTTTGGTAGGAAGCCTGCTTGATCGTGGTGTATCACGTGTCCCAGAATTTTTTAAAATCTTGTTGCCAAGATATTGGCAAATATTTTATAGTCAACATTCAAGAGTGATATTGGCCGATAGTTTTTAATCTCTGTGGGATCTGTATCTGTTTTGTGTATTAATGTTATTGCCGCTTGATACCATGAGTTCGGTAATTTACCTACTGTGCCTATTTTATGTATTAACTCCTTAAATGGTTGACTTATCTGTTCTTCAAAAATCTGATATAGCTCTGCCGGGATTCCATCTGGTCCCGGGGCTTTTTTCTTTTTGTTTTTTTATTGCTTCCACTACCTCACACATTGAGATATTTTCATTTAGTAGTTTTCTGTGTTTCTCCTCAAATTCTCCATCTTTGTTAACTTGTAAATATTCCTTTATTTTTTCCTTGTCCTGTTCTTCTTGCTTATATAAATTGGAGTAGAACTGTTCTACAATTCTTTTTAGATCTTGCATATCCTGTTTGGGACACCCCTTTTTGTCCTTTAAAGTTAGGATTGTGCGTTTCTCTCTTTCCTTTCTCAGTCTATAAGTTAGCCATCTTGTTGGTTTATTCGCATTGTCAAAGAGATATTGTTTTGCATATTGTTTTCTCGCTATCTCCTGTATTAGCAGTAAATTCATTTCATGTTGCAAAAGTTTTAATTTGTTTTTTCCTTCTACACTATTCCTCCCTTTTAGTTCATCTTCTTGCTTTTTGACTTTTTGTAGAGTTTTCTTATAGACTTCCTTCCCTTTCTTTTTCCTCCATGCCTCCTGGTTTATGCACCACCCTCTTATATAGGCTTTAAAGGTTTCCCATACTGTTTCTATGGATGATTCTGGTTGTATGTTTCTTTTGAAAAATTCTTGGATTTCTATTTTAGTGGTTTTTATAAATTCTTTGTCCTTTAGAAGCCCTATATTCATTCTCCATCTATATTTTTTCCACCTCTCCTTAAGGGAGATTAGAATGGGGTTGTGGTCTGCAAATGTTTTTGGTGCAATTTCCACCTCCACCAACTCTTGGACCCAATCTAATGTTGCCCATACCATGTCTATCCTAGACCATGAGTCATGCCTGGCAGAATAATATGTAAAGTCTTTGGTTCCAATATTTCTAACTCTCCATAAGTCCAGCAAATTATACTCTTCTGCCATATCTACAAATGTTTTTGGTAGTTCTTGGCCTTTCCCTTTCTTTCTCCCTGTTTTCCTATCCATCTTGTCGTCATATACTGCATTGTAGCCCCCCAAAATACATATATTTTGTATATTAAATTTGCTTATCAAGTCGTATATTTTTTGTAGACGGTTTCCTGCCTTTGATTAGGAGCATAAATGTTGATTATCATACTTTCTTTCCCTTGTCACTTTATTTTACCTGCTACAATTCTACCTTCATCATCTGCATATACTAACTCTGGAGAGAGTGCTTCTTTTACATATATTACCAACTCCATTTTTTTTCTTTACATCTGAGGCTATAAATTCCTGGCCTAGTTTTTTATTCACTAGGTACCCCTTATTGCTTTTTTTAAATGTGTTTCTTGTAAGCATGTAACTTCAGGTTTTATTTTGTGAATTTGATGGAGTGTCCTTCTTCTTTTTTGGGGACTATTCAGTCCGTTAATGTTTATTGATACAATTTTAAAATTCCTATTCCCTGACATTTTCAGGATCTTAGGTTTTTGTAGTTACGATATGTCTTTTTATATTGGAATCTAGTTTGTACTTGGGATGGGGTTATCTTAACTCCCTTCTTCTCCTTTTTCCCCGCTTTTCTTCTCCTGCCCCTCCCCATCACTTCTCCTTCTACTCTAGCCCTTGCACCTTCTTCTTCTTCCTCCTCTTCTTCTTCTTCTTCCTCTTCTTCTTCTTCATCTTGCTCCTTTCTCCATCCTAAGTCCTCCCCATATTGTTCCAAAAAGTTATTTTAAATATGGAGTCTATTCGTTGGCGTCTACTTGCATATGTGAATAAGACCCCTTCTGGCAGTAACCATCTATAGCTGATTGCGTTTTTTCTCAGTAGGCTTGTCAGGGTACTGTACTCTCTCCTCCTCTCCCTAACCCGCCAAGGCGTTTCCTTTAAGAAATTTACTTCCACCTCCTTTATCTTTATTTTCTTCTCATTTGCAATTTTAAGTATTTTATCTTTTATTTCCCTTTTGTAGAATTTTATGTGTCTCTCTCTTTTTTTTTTTATTTCGTCTTGCATACGCCGAGTTTCTACGATATATCGCCTCTATTTCTTTCTCTATCTCTGCATGAAGAGATAAGGAATTTAAACAAATCTTAATGGGGGGGGAAGTCTTACCTCTTGCAATGTGTTGATATCTACTCCATCTCCTTGAATAATTCTGAGGTATGGAGGCAATACTTTATAACCTTTTTCATTCTCTGTAACAGGGAATTTCTTCCCTAGAATTTCCAAAACCTGCAGAAAGCAAAGCAAATTTGTTCATCACTATATTGAAAACAGAGTGGCACTTACCTGTAGCTGTTGTTCATCAACGTATTCTGTGCAGGCACACACTGGGACTGTGTTTGCAGAGGCCAGCCATGGAACATTTGTTCCTAGTTTAAATCTTTCTTTCTTTCTCCTCTCCCCCCTCCCTCCCTCTCTCCCTCCATTTGTGTGTGCATGCCTGGAAGTCATGGCAACCTCTGGCGACTCCTACTGGGGCATGGAGGACATTCAGAGAAGTGGCTTGATAGCCTGCCTCTGGACGTCCGGCCCTGGTATTCTCCGGAGGTCTCCCACCCAAATACTTGCCAGGGTCAGCCCTGCTTAGCTTCCAAGATCTGATGAGATTGGGCTTGCCTGGGCTATCCAGGTCAAGGCCCTAGTATAAAACTCCTAAAAGGGGAGCCCTGCCCTAATCTGGAGCCGGTGTACACAGGCTCCACATGCTTTCCCGACACGTGTTCCGGCAGCAGGCATCCCCTTCCCTCAGTTCCTGCAAGGCCACTGCGATCTCCTAAATGTAGGGGGAAACTCATGCAAGAGCTCACAGCAGGGCAGGAGGGAAGAAATGTGTGTCTGCACAGAAGACGCTGATGAACAACAGTTACAAGTAAGTGCAACCCTGTTTTCATCTTCCATCTTCAGTGCAGCCCCACATCAGGACCATTCTCAAGCTACCTACCAGAGAAAGAGGGGCCATGCTCTCACTGGAACAAAGCCTGAAGGACCGCCTTCACCACACTGGCATTTCTCCTAGCTTGCAGGTCCAGTGCGTAGTGCTTTACAAACATAATCCCCACCGACCAGGTAGCAGCTTTGCAGATGTCCACTAGGGAGACCCTTCTGTGGAAAGCAGCTAAGGAACCTTGCACTTGAGAGGTGACACTCATCGGAAAGGACTTTCCCACTGCCATTTAATAGGAGTGAATGGCAGCAACCACCCACTGGAACAGAGATTACGAGGAGGCAGCCCTCTCCTTTTTAGGGCCCCAATAAGCACAAAAAGCTTTACGGAAGGATTTGGTCCTTTCAATATAATAGGGCCCTCCTAACATCTTATGCAGAGCTTTTTCAGCCTCCAATCCAGTGGAAGGGAAAATAACTGGCAAGACGATCTCCTGTGCCAGGTGAAATTTGGAGACCACCTTGGGGAGGAAGTGCAAGCTGGGGTGAAGCACTAACCCTCTCATTAAAAACCTTCAGTAAGGGAGCATCTACCCTGAGGGCCACCAACTCATTCACCCTTCTGGCAGAAGTCACCACCACCAAAAAGGCCACCTTCCTTGAAAGCAACACTAGAGGACATGTGGACAAAGGTTCAAAAGGTGGTTTTATCAACTGGTCAACACCAGTGGCAAAGACCACTGGGGAATGATGTGAGGAGTAGGAGGAAAAACATTTGACAATTCCTTGGGGAAATGCTGAGCTAACTGTGTGAGAAAAGAGAACTACCATCTACTTCTTCATGAAATGCCAAAATGGCTGTGAGGTGGGTCTTTACCAAAAATACTACCAACCCTTCTTGAGCTAAGGAAAGTAAGTACTCTGAGACACAGGGCAGTGGGCAAACCAAGGGGAGTAATCCCTTCTATGATGCTCAGGACTCAAAACAGACTCATTTTCTACCATAACAATGCCTCATAGAGGACTTTCTGGCTTGCAAAAGGATATCCTGTACTCCAGGACAAAAGGATGTCCTTAGGGCCGGATTCTCCATGCTGCAAGATACAGTCTTGCAATATCGTGATACAGAAGCCGACCGTTTGTCAGTAGATCCAGAGCAGGTGGGAACATTATGAATCCTGAATCTGCAATGCAGTACAGCTCTGCAAACCAGATTTGACGTGGCCAAAAAGGGGCTACAAGAATGCAGTCTGAACCCTCAGCCACAAGTTTCCCTATCACCCTGCTCAGAAGAGGACTGTGTGGTGGGGGGGGGAGGGGAGAGAATGCATAGAATAGGGTCCCCGACCACGGGATCTGAAATGCATCCCCTAGTGAGGCAAGGTCACTGCCCACTAGGGAGCAAAAATCCACAGCTTTCCTCACCTCAGCCATGGTGAACAGATCCACTTGAGGATACTCCCATGTGTTGAACACCATGTCGAGATACTTGGACTGGATAGACCACTTGTAATTGGTCTGATACACCCTGCTCAGATTGTCTGCCTCCACATTCAGACTTCCTGCTATGTGAATAGCTCTGGGAAATAGATGGATTGCCACCTCCCAAGCCACTATGGCCTCCAGAGGGAGCCTTCCAGGAGCCCACACCACACATTGTGGAGGCATTATCCATTTGAATCAAAATCCCCCTGCCCCCGAGAATATCTGCCAATGTGATAAGGTCAAGTCTAATGGCACAAAGCTCTAGAATGTTGATATGAGGCCTCTGCTAAGGGAAGATCCCAAAAACCCTTCACAGTGGGCGTCCCAACCTACCAGGGAAGCATCCATGGTAAGGATAACCTCAGGAACCCAGAAACCAAACTGAACATCCATGAAAAGGTTAGCCCCCTTCAACCACTAATAGAGGGATTTTAGATCCACCCTGGGGACAGAGAAGTAACAGCCAGGACCCTGTTCAGTGGGGTCATATTTCTTTACAAACTAGATATGTAACCCATGCATGTGACACCTAGCTAGTGGAATAACAGCAGTGGTGGATGCTATCAGGCCTAATAGTCTCTGTATGGTTTTAACAGACTGCAATCTTTTTCTCAGGAAAGCTAAAGAAAGGTTAAAGCGCTTGGGACTCTTTCTCAAGAAAGCTGAAGGAAGGTTAAAGCGCTTGGGACTCTTTAGCATGGATTTCAGGGCTCTTGCCCTGTCTACAGGTAAGAAAGCCTTTGCTCTAGTAGAAAGCCTTTGCCCCTACAAATTGCTCTAGTATTTTTATTTATTTATTTATTATGAGATTTATAGCCCGCCCGCCCGGCGAGCGGGCTCAGGGCGGTTCACAAACTGGGCACGTATGCCAATGGTTAAAACAGTTAAAAACAAGATAAAACAATCAATTTATAGTCATTTATACCAATAAATACAAGGTGCTCTAGCTGTCTCAAAAAAGGTCTTCAGTAACAAGATGGCATCCTGATGGTGATGGTCCCAGGTCGGTGCTATCAGTTCCAGGCAGCACTATCGTTCATTGTCACGGGGCCATCTCACTCCCCGATGTTACCCAGCCTAGTTGGTGGTGGTGGTGCAGTGGTGGCGGCTCCTACACGAAAGCCTGGTGGAAGAGCTCCATCTTACAGGTCCTGCAGAACTGTGCAAGGTCCTGCAGGGCCCGGATCTCCTCCGGGAGCTCGTTCCACCAAGTAGGAGCTGCCACCAAAAAGGCCCTGGCCCTAGAAAGCCTTTGCTCCTACAAATTGTACCAGTCAGGAAGGCTCCAAACGGGATTTCTCCCAATTCACCACCAGGCCTAGCCAGGCACAAGTGGAGAGGATTAACTGAACATGATTCTTTAAAAGGTCCCTATTGGGAGCTACGATGAGCCAATCATAAAAATAAGGGAAGATATTACAACCCCCTGTGCAAAAGTGTGCAACCACTACTGCCATACATTTGGTGAAGACCCTTGGGGCAGTAGCAAGGTCAAAAAGGAGATCAGTATATTGAAACACCTCCTAACCTTGCCTGAAGCGAAGGAATTGTCTGTGTGACAGATCCATGTCCATAGGAAGGTACCGTATTTTTCGTTCCATAAGACGCACTTTTCCCGCCCCCAAAAGTGGGGGGGAAAGTATGTGCGTCGGGTGAGTATGTGCCAGTGGCTCCTGTGGGCTTGGGAGGGGGGGGAGGCTGAACAGGGCTTGGATCTCTTAGAGATCCAAGCCCTGTTCAGTCTCCTCCCCCCCTCCCAAGCCCAGGGGAGCCCACGGGAAGGCTGAAGAGATCTGAGAGATCCAAGCCCTGTTCAGCCTTTCCCCCCCCAAGCCCAGGGGAGCCCATGGGAAGGCTGAAGGGGGCTTGCATCTGAGAGATCCAAGACCCGTTCAGCCTCCCCCCCAAGCCCAGGGAGCCCATGGGAAGGCTGAACGGGGCTTGCATCTGAGAGATCCAAGACCCGTTCAGCCTCCTCCCCCCCC
>NW_015164711.1:385023-434384 GCF_001447785.1 Gekko japonicus | reverse complement strand
TTGCACTGGAACAGATATTCTTAAGTACCACTGCTAATGAAATATTGAGCTGCTATCCTACCTTAAGCATGTGTGGACAGGAGGTGTTGGGTGTACCCTAATAATTTGTTCAAGTCTTTTGTACAGTGTAACCCTATTGCCTGTGTAGAAGAGCCCTCTTGAATCATACTGGTTTGCATAGATTCAGGTGGGTAGCCGTGTTGGTCTGAAACAATAGAACAAAGTTTGGGTCCAGTGGCACCTTTAAGACCAACAAAGTTGAATTCTGGGTCTAAGCTTTTGTGTTCATGCACTCATTTTCAGATACATTGAAACAGAGTCATCAACCATTACATGTAGGTAGCAAGTGAGGAGGATGTTGCCCATATCTGTAGACTTCTGCAAATGTGGGAACTGTAGCCTGTATTCATAACTGGGTCACTGGTCACTTCTTCAGCTATGAAGTATCTGTAGAAGAGAGCAGTGACTCACAAAAGCTGATCCCCTGCTACAAATTTCCTTTGTGCTTTTGAAGCAGTTTTTCTCCAGGTAGGTTCGCCAGCTCTGAGTTGGGAAATACTTGGAGATTTTTGAGGTGGAGCCTAAGCAGTGGGTGTTGCCTTCTGACACACTTCTGGTGGGAGGCTGCTGTAAAGCATCGTGGCCAGCGGGGCCCTTCTCGCTTTGCCGCCTGGGAGATCCGGCTCGAGGCTTCTCTCCCCACTGAACAGCAGAAGAGGCACTTTTTCCTGTTTTCCTCCTCTAAAAACTAGGTGCGTCTTATGGTCAGGTGCGTCTTATGGAGCGAAAAATATGGTAAGAGTTTCATTTGGAATACCGTGTGCAATTGTGGTCACCACACCTCAGAAAGGATATTATAGCATTGGGAAAAGTGCAGAAAAGGGCAATTAGAATGATAAAAGGGTTGGAACACTTTCCCTATGAAGAAAGGTTAAAGTGCTTGGGACTCTTTAGCTTGGAGAAACGACGACTGAGGGGTGACATGAAAAAGGTTTACAAGATTATGAATGGGATAGAGCAAGTAGAGAAAGAAGTAATTTTCTCCCTTTCTCACAGTACAAGAACTTGTGGGCACTCAATGAAATTACTGAGCAGTCAGGTTAGAACAGATAAAAGAAAGTACTTCTTCACCCAAAGAGTGATTAACACATGGAATGGACGGCTTCAAGAGGGAATTGGATAAACACATGGAACAGAGGTCCATCAGTGGCTATTAGCCACACGGTATAGATAGTACTCGGTCTGGGGCAAGTGATGCTCTGTATTCTTGGTCCTTGGGGGGTCAACAGTGGGAGGGCTTCTAGTGTCCTGGTGGGCCTCCTGATGGCACCTGGTACTTTTGGCCACTGTGACAGAATGTTGGACTGGATGGGCCATTGGCCTGTTCCAACATTGGCTTCTCTTATGTTCTTATGTTCTTGTGTTAAGTTGTCCGTCAGGTCAATGACCGCAGACCATGACTCGGGAGAAAGAAATTCAATAACAGAAGACAGAGAGACCATTCTAAACTTAGAAACTTTCAAAACCTCATTTAATCTTCTAAGATCAAGGATGGGCCCACATCCTTCTTATCAACCAGGAAAAATCTAGAATGAAAGTCCTGAGCCTGCAGTCCCCCCCTAAGATCTTTTCTAGTGCCCCCTTCTAGAAGAGTTCACTGAGCCAACACAAAGCAGAAGAGTTGGATTTATATCCCCCCCTCACTCAAGAGTCTCAGAGTGGTTTATAATCTCCTTCCCTTCCTCTCCCCACAACAGACACCCTGTGAGGTAAGTGGGGCTAAGAAAGCTCTGAGAGAACTGCTCTTAAGAGAACAGTTCTGAGAGAACTGTGACTGACCCAAGGTCACCCAGCCAGCTGCATGTGGAGGAGTGGGGAATCAAACCCGGTTCTACAGATTAGAGTCCACTGCTCTTAACCACTACACCAAGATTATTCACAACCTCAAAGGCTGGACTGCACAGTGGAGAGGATAAAAACTCTAACCTGTAACCTTCTAATACTATCAATAAAACCCAACTATCAGAACAAATGGAGCACCAAGCCTCTGCAAACGTTGCTAACCTATTACTAAAAGCAGGGGAACTAACCACAACTGGGACGAGTAGTCAGAATTTCAGGGGTTATTGCCCCGATCTCTTTGGGGTTTCTGACTGCTGGATGACCTGGGCCAAGTCATGTTCTTCCTTTATGGAAAAGGGGGATACTGAGGATACAAGTAGGGCAACTGCGCTTGCTGCCACCTCTGCCCCTTAAACAACAAAGTGGCAAAGTCTCTGGGTAAAGTGCTGCCTTGGAGCAGGTGAAAAGACTCTCAGGGATCTAGCTGTCTGATGATTCCTTTTCATTGTCAAAAGAAACTCATCTGTAGTTTAGGAGAATAGTGTTGACCCTTCAAAGGGCAGATCTTCCACTTTGCACCTTGTCTCCAAAGGGAGAGCCGTTGTGCACAACCAAGACTACCTCAGACACCATAGATCTGGCTGAGACATCCGTAGCATGTTCGGCAGCATTAATTTCTTGCTATGAAAGCCAAATTCCTTTGAACTGGAACAATTTAGCCAGTGACTTGGATTCATCAGGTAGCTTATCTAAGTATTGGGATGGACTTTCCCAAAGGAAGAGCTGATATCCACCCATGATCACTTGGTAGTTTGTAATTCGGAAGTTAAGGGTGGCTGAAGGAATAAAACTTGCAACCTAGCATCCAAACATCAACTCTCCCTATCTGCTGGGGATGAGTGTTGACCCAGTCTTTGTCAAACTTGCATCTCCTAAGTAACTAGGGATGAAGGAGGTGGATATGTAGTAAGAAACTAGAGTCCTACTTAACTCTATACAGGTTCTCTGTTCCACGAGGGGTAGCCGGAGTAGATGCCGGCTTCTGCCAGAAATGGCCAGTAAGATCCATGAAGCCTTCCAGGATCAGGAAAGCTAGTATGCCTGGGGGATCAAGATACAGACAACTTAAAATTCTATCCTTTGGCCTGCTGTCAGAAGTAACAACATCGATGTCCAAGGCCTTGGCCATTCTCAGCATTTGTTCCCCATAGAGGTGTAGATCCTGACTCGGAGATTCAGGGGTTGGACCCCCTATGGTGTCATCAGGTGATGGCTCAGATGTGCTCTCAGAACTATAACAAGCAGCAATGGAAATCTCCTCATGGGGTTCATAATAAGGGGAATGGAATGGAGTGAAGCTGAAATGGGCTTCAATGTATCTATGGTCACTTGGTTTGTGACCAGTTTCAAATGGCTGGGATCTTTTAAGAAACAAAGGAGACATACAGTAGGAATGCCCTTATGGTGGGAAAGTCTGTTACCAAGACAGTGAGGGTGCTAGTTCCGACCCTACGAATTGATCGGCCAGGATGCTGAAATGGTCCTTGTCATGATCTGGGCTGTGCGACCAGAGGCCTACTAAGCCCAGGGAACCTGGCTAGCAGTAGGGGAGGCTGAGCCTACAAACCCCAGAAGGCTTTGGGAAGTTTTGGCACCGATTTTGACCAATAGGGAAGAAGAGGGCTGGGGAATAAAAGAACTGGTATAAGAGGAAAAGCTGTTCTTCTTCCCAGGAAACAGGGCCAGAGAAAAAACCTGCTGTGGGGAAGAAACCCTCATCCTGAGGGAAGGGTGAGTAGGGTGAGTAGCAAGGCCACTTGAGATAGTGAGCTAGGGACACTATATTCAGACACGTTAGGGCATTTGATTCCTTTTCTTTTCACCCACTTACTGTTATTATTTCTGTACCTTGTTTGTTTGACCTCCTATAAAATAAACCTTTTCCTTGTTATACTCTGCCTGGTCCTCATGCCTATTATTTGGCCGAAAGGGAGGTCTGAAGGTCTTGGGAGGGTGTTTTGGGCCTTCTCAAGGGATCCTAAATCCAGAGTGGTGGCAGCATCAGGTGACACCCCACCTGAGCCGTGACAGTCCTCATTCAAGTCCGGAGGGGAACCACTGGGAGAGTGTCAAAGTGTGGTGATAAGAGTATGAAGGGGCACAAGGATGACATCCTGGTCCTCCACAGTTCTCCTAGGGGATGAGTGATGCTTGGTCTGCTTAGAAGTGGAATTGGTCTTCTCTTTGTGCTTAAACTTTTTATGCTTCTTGGCCAGAGGCTCTGACTGTGAACGTGCTGGAACTGAAGTGGCAGGAGATGGAGACTGGGGCTGTCTAGACTCTGAAGCAGGGGCTATCGAAGATACTCTCCTAGATGGGCTAACCGCTCTCTTCACAGTGGGACCAGCTGGAACTGACCAAGCCAATGGAGGTGTGGAATGGCTTGCAGCATTGGAGCCAAGGTTGACCTACCCAAAGGGGTAGGATCCAAGCTCTGAAGAGCCTTGGGAGGAACCTAGGAACACAATGACTTCTCCTAGAGGGCAGCCTTCAGCTGGGAAGCTCAGTTGGATCTAGCATTAGGCATAAAGCGCTGGCAGATGGGACAAGAACCAACATTGTGGGACTCTCTCAGACATAAGAGACATAGCTCATGCTCATCACTATGCCTCATCTTTGTCCTGCATTTTGTGCACTTCTTAAACAACACCTTGGCCACCATTTCAGGCACAAGCGAGCTTCTCCAAGCCAGAAATGCTCAGAGTAGGCTGACTGGAAATTGCCTCACCCTGTGAGGGAGTTCAGAATCCACTACAATTCACCAAAAATGCTGAAAGAATCAACTGGAAAGAGGAGCACTAGGAAACATCCTATTCACATGGCGGCAAAAAAGGAACTGAGGGAAGGGGGTGCCTGCAGCCAGAGCACACGATGCCTAGGTGGGAACGCCTGTGCACGCCAGCTCCGATGAGAGCAGGGTGCCACCTTTAAGGAGTTTTATACTACCGTGTTTCCCCGAAAATAAGACACTGTCTTATATTTATTTTTTCTCAATGATTTCAGTTTACCAGCGCAGTGGAGTGCTTGATAAACAATCATAATTTCAAACAAACTAGTTAAATTCATATTTGTTTTCCAAGGTAGCTGCAGATGGAACATTTAGCAGTACATTCCAGCCCCTCGTGTGGTACTCACTATGTAATTTTTCCCCACCGAATTGCTTCTGTCTATCTGAAGGCTTGCCCTACTTCCCAAGAAGCATTATTTCAAAGGAGGTATTGCCCTACTGTAATCAGTTCCAATTCAAACAAACTAGTTACATTCATATTTGTTTTCCAAGGTAGCTGCAGATGGAACATTTATGATTGTTTATCAAGCACTCCACTGCGCTGGTAAACTGAAATCATTAACTTTTATTAGCAAAGCAGAGAGGCTGTATATGCAAACCAGGGCACTTCTGTTATGTGATCAGGACTTCCAAAAGCCAAGACTGAAATTCCAAGACTTCAGAGAACATACCAACTATCTTTCTACCAAACTCTTGCTTTACCGACACAGATGACTTCATGTATATGCCACATACCCTTATAAAGTTATCATCAAGCGATCTACACCATGCAAATGAATGTGGGAAGGCAGTGGTCAGCTCTCAGGTACCTCATTTTCTTATTGCCTGACCAGCTACCAGTAGGGATGGGGAAAAGGAGTTAAGACGACAGGAAAAGTAGGTACAACACTATTAGTGAGGAATTCAGTGTTCCCTCTAAGCTGAGTTAGTGTGAGCTAGCTCCCAGTTTTTTAGCCTCCGGCTCACGCATTTTTGTCTTAGCTCAGGAAGGATGATTCCAGAGCAAACGAAGTTATTCAGTAGCCAATTCACCTGCTCACAACTTTAATGCCGGTAGCTCACAAAGTAGAATTTTTGCTCACAGGACTCCACAGCTTGGAGGGAACACTGGTGAGGATGGTCCTGCCAACCAATGTGTACAATGTTGAAATGCTGTTAGATTTTTTTTAAAAACAAAATTGGGTTCCCCAAGTATCTTATTAAACGATAAGCAATTAAAAACGAAACGGACATTACCTTCAGCACAGTATCCAGTGGATTTCCCGAATCTGGCCTAATAATCAGTGGTGCTTCGGCACTTCTTGATACAATTAAATGCCTTAAATCTTCACCCCATATTTGTTCACAAGCGTTATAAATGTCGTAACTGTCACTGACCACAGATACAGGCACTGAAGAAAACTGGTTTACAATGTGTTCAAAAGCATCTTTCTCATGGTCTTTTCCCCAAGCTGTTATGGTACTGGAAAAACAGGAACTATTTAGTAACTCAAATGTTTGTGTGTTGAGCTCTACTTCCCTTTTAGCACACATATAATGCTGCATTAAGTAAAAATAATTTCCTGTAACACAAACACACTTTTTCATTTTTTTTTTCCATTTAGACTATAGCAGTTTATACAGTACACATTTCTATCAGTGTTCTTTTAAATGTTAAGAGGATACATGCTACTTTCCCTCACATTAGAGGGTTTCTGCTGTTCACTGCTCCATGGGATTGATTCTGAAGCTCCTAGGAAGAGATGTCTTAGCATAGCAGCTGTAGTGTGAATGGCTCACCCTGAAGACTTGGGAATATGCACTTGTGTAACTTAGTTACCGACTGAAATAAGAGTCCTGTCTGGGGCATGATTTTACATTTTATTCATTCATCTCTAGAGCAGAGATGCACAACTCAGAATATATGGGCCATAATGGATCTTGACTGGCGCTAAATGAACCACCCACACGACTTGGATCCATTATTGCATGTGACGAGGGGTAGTTGAATTGCATTTCAATGGCAAGCTTCTGGGACAGATAAATTTGCGGGGGGAGAGGTGGAATATCAGATCACCACCTTTCAGTTCAAAGAACTACTTAAAGTTGATGTTCCAACTCCCCCAACTCCTGAAACTTTTTGCTATGTCCCTGCAAGAAGTTTCAGAGCACAGACTCACAGTTGTTTTATAGGCTGAGACATGGCCAGGCAATGCAGAAATTTCCTTACTGCGTCCCTATTTCAATCATAAGCCACTGGGATGAAACAGAGAAATTTCCCATGGCAGTGGAAGTTTCAGAATGCCTTGTCTCAAACCAGAGAGTAGCTGAGAGCATTCTCACATCTCTTCCCAGGGGGAAACTTCTTGCTGCATCCCAGAGCCAGGGCCATGATGAGAACTGGAGGGGGGGGAATTGTAGCAGCAACACCTCCCTCCTTAGCCTTAAGGGAGGGGACTATGAACTGCACAACATGACTCCACCAGACTGCATGTTGTGCACTCACACATTAGAGCAGGGGTGGCCAAACTGTGGCTTGGGAGCCACATGCGGCTCTTTCACATATAGTGTGCGGCTCCCAGTAGGGCAGCTGGGGAAGCAAAGGGGAGGCATGCCTCCCTGATCAGTCTTCCCTTCCCCAGCCAGTGTTTCCCTCCCTGGGTAGGCTTGGGGGGGGGGGGAGCAGAGAAAGAAAGCAACTTTAACCTTAAATGCATTCTCAAAGCCCCCTACATCAGCTGGCTTGGAGAAGGCATTTGTCTCTTTAAATACCTTTTCCAAGCCACGCTGGCTGGCGTGGTTGTTTTTTTTTTAAAGAACACATTAAAAGTTAACGCTGCTTTCTTTCCACCTCTCCTTCCCCATTTATTTGCTTTCTTTCCACCTTTCTCTTTTTCTCCCTTCCTTCCTCCTCCCTCAGTCATCTATTTGCTTTCTTTGTTTCTATCTCTCTCTTTCAACATCTTACATTCTTTCTTTCCACCTCTCTTTCCACAAAGAAATATCATTGGACAAAGAAATATCATTATCAATATCTGTTTTTACTAGGCTTGCCAAGGCCCCCCCCGGGGGGCGGGGAAACCCCCGCCCCAGAGGTCCATTCCCCACCGCCGGCAGATTGGGCCCCGGGGGGAACCCCACCCACAAAGTACACGACGTGCACGTCACCTGGAAGTGATGCGACCACACTGGGCATGCTGGGGGCAGGGCCACGGTCATCAGAGGGAAAACTCTATGGTTTTCCCTTGGGTGGTCGTGGCCCCGCCCCCAGCGTGCCCGGTGTGATCGCGTCACTTCCGGTGACATGGTTGCAGCGCGCGCTCATGCTCCAGGAGCAAGCCGGGAGTCCCCCACTGCAGCAACAGGTGGGACTTGGCAACCCTAGTTTTTACCCCTTTTGTTTTTATTTTGTCAGTCTCACTTAATGTTAATAAAAAGCAAATTTGCATATTTTCAATAAAAACATGTGCATAATATTTGCTCATGTCTTGTCGCTTTCAAACATCTGACATTTGTTATATTTGTTTGGCCACCCCTGTATTAGAGTATTAAGAAGATAGCTTCTAATGAAGAGCTCTCATATAAAACCAGTTCCAAAGGGGAAGCGCTCTCAGAAAAGCTGAGGGGTAGGGAAAAGCAGCACAACTCCTAACATTCCTTAAACAGAGTAAATAAGAATGAACAATATAGAGCCAGGCTGAATGACAGCAAGTAGAAATATAGCTTTCATCCAATAAGAACATTTATCAATTAAAGTTAAAAGACAGTGGATTAGATCCAAAAATCCATGGACACAAGGATTGTGGTCCTTCCCTTTCTTCTTTCCCATTAGTCCATTCCAACCTTGGGAAAGTGGATTCTTGGGTCACAGGGTACATGTGGACTAATAATCACCCCCTCCCTCCTCCTCTCTCAGGGGCATGCAGTTAGCTTGACCCTGGAAATAAACTTTGGTGTCGTCAGACAGGACTGCTGGGGGAGGGGAACATATGAAAGATCTGTGCCTTCCCCTGAGAAACTGCTGTATCCAAACTATCCAATATACTGCAGCTGCTCAGCATGTCTTCATTATGGATTTAACTGACTTAAGTATTAACTGTATGGTACATTATTCCCATTATGGCATTCCCCCTGCACACTAAAGGGTTTGCTGTACTCTACATACATAAACGTTTATAATTTCTATCCCTAGAGTTTCTCTGCACCAGGCTTTAATTAGTGTAGACGTAGCATTTCACAAAGTTCACAGCAATGCTCAAGTCCTGACCAACCTCCAGTGCCTGCTGCTATAACTCATTAAATAGTTATTACTAAAAGCTTAACATATAATATGAACTTGGTGCTTAAGGACATGACATATAACAAACCCACTGCATCTGACATCCAGTTTTCTTACCTGAGATCTTGCAACAGTTTAGGTAACTCTTTATGGCTAACTTTGTTGTGACCAACAGCTTTCACTGTCTAGTGTACGTCTTGCAAAGAACTCCTTAATCATAACTTTATATAAATTCAAGTTTTAAAAAGACATGGCATTCATCACCTAATCCAGATTTACATTTGATTGTAACCAAAAAAAGACCAGGGGTTTAACATTCAAAGTATCAAGGAAAGAGAGATACCTGTGTTCAGCAGCTGGAATAGAATGACCTGGCACAGGGTCTTTTGTTCCATAATATTTCTTAATTAAACAAATTCCTGCTACTGTATCAGTCCCTTTAAAGTTCACCAAATGTGCAGCTGCTCCTATTCCCGCTGTCTGAGAACAAGACAAGACTTTGAATTACAGGCATGTTTTAATCTAAATGGCAATTCTTAGAGACTGTTTGAATGCATAGCAACTCCAGACTAATAAATACTTTAATTCTACAGCTGGTCTCATAGTATAAATAAGATATGAAGTGCCATGCTTCTTTTACTGCACAGTTTAATGCTACAAGACAAATAGAACATAATGCTTGGTGCTAAAAGATTTAAGGTGCTCAAGATTTTAGAACGTTACATGAATTTTACATGAAACAGGCACCAGATGCAGTTGCTCAGAGAAGCTTCACTTCATGAGCCAACCATCTAAAAATGACTTGCTCAGTTCAAGACTTTGATGTAATGAAAAATCAGTATTACCTCTTGTGAAGAAACCCCTCTGTAGCCAAAGTCATGCAATTTGTACTCCAGTCCTTCTAAAGTGCCAGAGGTTTCAAGCAGGTATTTTGCCAGGATCTTCTTTTGTTCTCTGGAGTTTGTGGCAACAGTAATTGGATACCATGACTGAACAAGAATAGTCTAGGAAAACAGAAAAACAGAAGATGTTCTGTGAATAAGATAGCCCCTCTCTTGGCTCTAAGGTAGACTTGACTGGGAGAAATGAATCTTGCAGGGGGGCATGGGAATTACATAACAGGAATGAAAATCATATGTGAAAGGTAAGCCTACTTGGTGGTGGTGGAAAGTGCTGTCAAACTTGCAGCCAACTTATGGTGACTCCATAAGAGGTGGTTTGTCATTGCCCCCATCTGTGTAGTGACCCTGGTATTCCTTGGTGGTCTCCCATCCAAATACTAACAAGGGCCAACCCAGCTTAGCTTCCGAGATCTGAGGAGATCAGGCTAGCCTGAGCCATCCTACTTGCCACTGAAATCATCTTAAAGTAAAGGTAAAGGTTCCCTTGCTCGAAAGCCAGTCGAATCCGACTCTAGGGCTGTGGTGCTCATCTCCGTTTCAAAGCTTCCGTGGTCATGTGGCCGGCATGACTAAACACCAAGGCGCACGGAACACTGTTACCTTCCCACTGAAGTGGTACCTATTTATCTACTTGAAATTTCTTGCTTTCGAACTGCTAGGTTAGCAGGAGCTGGAACTAGAGACAGGAGCTCACTCCGTCATACGGCACACTCGGGTCTCGAACTGCTGAACTACCGACCTTCCACAGCCTGTAGTTCAGCATCTTAAACACTTGAGCCACCGCAGCTCCGAAATTATCTTACAATCCTACGATTAAATCTGATAGGAAAAATGATGCATGAACAGTTTTGAAGAAGTATAGTTATTTATATCTCTCCTTATATATAATTGAGTAGTGGGGTGGCACTTTCCAGCTCTCCCATTGGCTGTGCAATGCGCTCCATCAGCCATTGGCCCGTCAGCCACCACTCAAGAGTACTCGTGTGCAATTGGCCAGGTGCTGGGTCTGCTCCTCTTCCCTGCCCACTCCCACCTCGGCCACTGTTCCCTGTCAGAAGTAAGTTACTGGCAAATGGCCGTCTCTCCCGACGACGAAGACGCTTTTGCTCGGCTCCTCTGTGGAACTAACTTTTCCCTCAGTGGCTGCTGGTAGAAGGAAACCCTTTCCAGGCCTTTCTGAGGAACTCATTGGGGCCTGCCCTGACTAGGGTTGTCAGCTCCAGGTTGGGAAATTCCTGGATATTCTGTGTCTAAGGAAGCCAGTCTAAGGTAGCCAGAATTTGGGGAGGGGAGAGGCCTCAGCTGAACAGAATGCCATAGAGCCCACCGTCTAAAGCAGTTATTTTCTTGGGTGGGGGGGAAGAGATATGTTGTCTGGAGTTCAGTTGTGATACCTGACAATATTCAGGCTCCACCTGGAGGTTGGCTACCTTAGGCATAGCAGTTAGCGCTTCAGAGCAGGGTCTGCCAGGCAGAGATCAGTTCCCCTATGGCATTGAACTCTGCTGAGTCCTTCCCCTCCCCCAACGCTGCCCTCCACAGGATCCGCCCCCCAACTCTCTAGGTATTTCCCTACTCAGAGTTAGCAACCCAACTTTCCCCTCAGTGCCTGTTGCTAGGCAACCAAGCTTGGTTCTGTCAGTAAAAGGCCCTTTCCAAGCCTATTTTGGCCTTTGGGAGAAAACTCATTGGGGCCAGTCCTGATCAGGGTTGCCAGCTCCAGGTAGGGAAATTCCTTGAGATTTTATGGTAGAGTCTATAATACCTGGCGATCTTCAGGCACCACCTGGAGGCTGGCTACCCTAGGCGTAGCAGTCAGCGCTTCAGAGCACAGTCTGCTAGACCCAGGTTCTTGCAGTGGAAGCTGAATGGGTGATTTTGAACCAGTCACAGACTTTCAGCCTAACTGACCTCACAAGGTTGTTGTGCAAGTCAAAAGGGAGAGAAGAGAATTATGTAAGTTGCTTTGGTCCCCATTGCAGAGAAAAACTGTACTTTTCCTCCTGGGGAACCATTGTTGCCAATCTCCAGGTGAGGGCCTTTACTCAGAATTACAACTGCTCTCAGTTCCCCTGGAGAAAATGGTGGACTCTGTGTCCTTATACCCTGCTGAGATGGCCCTCCTATGACAGCCAATATGACGTAGCAGTCAGGGCTTCAGAGCACAGTTGAGGCTGCAGGTGTGTGTGTGGGAGACGGAAAGCTAAAGAGTAAGGCAGATAATGGCAGGTTGATGCTTGACTGGGAAGGAGATTGAGTTGCCAACTCCAGGTTGGGAAATTCCTGGAGACTTGAGGGGTGGAGCCTGGAGAGGGTGGGGTTCAACGAGGGGTGGGACCTCAGACAGGTACAATGCCATAGACTCTACCCTCCAAACCAGCCATTTCCTTCTGGGGAACCATTGTTGCCAATCTCCAGGTGAGGGGTAGAGATCACTCAAAATTACAACTCCTCTTCAGGTAGCAAAGCTCAGTTCCTCTGGAGAAAATGGTGGACTTTGCATCATTATATCCTGCTGAGGTCACCACAGCAAATTGACACTGAGTGCCCAAGGCCGGGGCACTTTCCACAACGAGCCTTATTCCTAGTATTCATATAATTCAGGAGAAGGAGGATGACAAGGTGGTGAGGGATATTAAAAATAGAAAACACAAGGGCATAAAAGTAAAAAATGGATTCTTTGCAGCACTTAAACATTCTTTAAATCTGAGCTGGCCAAGACGGGGACGGCAAAGGATGAGATGGTTAGACAGTGTCATCGACGCAGCGAACATGAAATTGAGCCAACTTCAGAGGACGGCGGACGATAGGAGGGCCTGGCGGGAGATGATCCATGGGGTCGTGAAGAGTCGGACTCAACTGTGCGACTGAACAACAACAACAAAAAGCTAATGTATGAGGTGGGCAGGTACCCACATGTCTCAGCCCCCCTCCGCCTCTCAGAATAGGGAGCCCCCACTTTTCTTGGATTCGGGAGCTATTTGGGTACAAAAGAGACAGCAGCAGAAAACACACCAGTTCCCCACCACCACATCCTAGGGCCTTCAGACCCCAGACCAAGGCATGTAGTAATCAGGCATGCATTCTGACAACAGTGGCCAGTCCTGGGCTGATGCTCCTTCCTTTGAGCTGTACCCATAGCCACCATAGCATGGCCTCAAACATACAACCAGGCGGCCAACCTGGTTAATGAGGGAGTTTTTCATGACTTACCTCAATCCAATTTGTCAGCCAGTAACAGTCTGGATCAGTGTTTTCAACAGTGAAGAGTACATTTCCTCTGGGAATGACAGAGCCCTCAGGGACAGCCTTTACTTCTATTGGAAGACACCCTTCATACTTCTGTTATATAATAGTAAGCAGGCAGGATTATTTATTTGATTCAATTTTTATACCACCCTTCCCTGTAAACAGGGCTCAGGGTAATGTACAACGATAAATAAAACAACCATAATCATACTAAATAATCATACTAAATTAAGATTAAAACATTAATAATACAATAAAATCACAATAATCAACTTAATTAGAGGGCAGTCAGAGCTTCTAATTGTGTCACTGCCTTGCAGGAGGGAGGCAATGGGTAAGACTGCCAACCAGATGGATGCCATTGTCGTCCTCAACCAAACGCCTGGTGGAACATCTCTGCCTTACAGGCCTTGCGGAACGGAATTGAGTCCTGCAAAGCATGGATGTTACAGCTGGTTGAGGACAGCTGGATGTTCTTATCTGGGGAGCATAGTGCTCTTTGGGAGTATACCAGGAAAGATGGTCTCGAAGATATGTGGGTCCCAGACAGTTTAGGGCTTTAAAGGTAAGCACCAAAACCTTGAACCTGATCCAGTGCTCCACCGGTAATCAGTGCAGCTTGCACAACACAGGCTGAATATGTGCCATCTGTGGGATCCCTGTAAGGACCCACACTGCTGGGTTCTGGACCAGCTGAAGCTTTCAGGTCAGTCTCAAGGGTACCCTTATGCAGAAGCGAGTTACAGCAGTGTAATCTGGAGGTCACTGTTGCGTGGATTACTGTGGCAAGGTCAGGGTGGGACAGGTAGGGGGTCAGTGGCCTGACCTGGCATAACTGAAAGAACACCAGTCTGGCAACATTTGTGATCTGGGTCTCCATTGATAAGGAGGCACCCAGAATCACACCCAGGCTCTTGACAGTTGGTGCTGGTGTTAAGGGCATGCCGTCAAGAGCCGGGAGTTGGCACCCCAAACCTCCCTACCCAGCATCTTAGTAGGATTCAGTCTCTGCCAGCTCTGTTTCAACCATCCCACCATAGCCATCAACCTCTCAGCCAAAACTGCTGGGGCAGTATCAAGCTGGCCTCCCATCAACAGATATAACTGGGTGTCATCCTGATCCAGTGCTCCACCGGTAATCAGTGCAGCTTGCACAACACAGGCTGAATATGTGCCATCTGTGGGATCCCTGTAAGGACCCACACTGCTGGGTTCTGGACCAGCTGAAGCTTTCAGGTCAGTCTCAAGGGTACCCTTATGCAGAAGCGAGTTACAGCAGTGTAATCTGGAGGTCACTGTTGCGTGGATTACTGTGGCAAGGTCAGGGTGGGACAGGTAGGGGGTCAGTGGCCTGACCTGGCATAACTGAAAGAACACCAGTCTGGCAACATTTGTGATCTGGGTCTCCATTGATAAGGAGGCACCCAGAATCACACCCAGGCTCTTGACAGTTGGTGCTGGTGTTAAGGGCATGCCGTCAAGAGCCGGGAGTTGGCACCCCAAACCTCCCTACCCAGCATCTTAGTAGGATTCAGTCTCTGCCAGCTCTGTTTCAACCATCCCACCATAGCCATCAACCTCTCAGCCAAAACTGCTGGGGCAGTATCAAGCTGGCCTCCCATCAACAGATATAACTGGGTGTCATCAGCATACTGATGGCATCCCAGCCTGAAACTCCGCACCAGTTTAGAAAGGGGCACATATAGACGTTAAACAACATTGGAGAGAGGACTGCCCCCGAGGGACCCCACACACTAAGGGATGCCTAGTTGACACCCTCTCTCCCAGTGCCACCCTCTGTCCCTGACCTTGAAAAAATGAGATAAACCACTTCAAGACTACTCCTCAAACTCCTACTTCAGCAACACGGTGGGTCAAAAGATCACAACTGACTGTGTCAAATGCTGCTGTAAGATCAAGCAATAATGGCAGCACCCACCCACCTCAACCCAAACACCTGTGGAGATCGTCCGTGAGGGTGACCAATGTCGTCTCCATCCCATGGCTGGGGCAGAAAACCAACTGGAATGGGTCCAGTGCCCATGTGTCTTCGAGGAAATTCTGGAGCTGCTCTGCTACCGCTCTCTCAATTACCTTACCCAGAAACTAGAGACTGGGCAGTCCATAAAGTTGGTTTCTTTAAGAGTGGTATAACCATAGCTTCTTTTAATCCCTCTGGATAGACCCCCAAATCCATGGACAGATAGATAATGTCTACCAGAGGGCCCCGTATTCCCTCACTGCCAGCCTTCACCAGCCACAAAGGACACAGGTCTAAGAGGCATGTGTTTGGCCTAACAGCACCCAGAATCCTGTCAACATTGGCCTGGGAGAGTCGGCTGAAGCTGTCAAACACAGAATCCAGAGATGACCAGGGGCCTCCAGTTCATGTACTGTATCAATATTGGCCGGGAGGTCATGGTAAAGCTACAAGTCTTTGTCCACAAAACAGCTCACAGAAGCCTCACAGCTTATGGCCTAATTCCTTTTGAGTTCTCTCAGTGAGAGAAGTTAAAGATCCAGTTACTTAAAACAGTTGTGTTGGTCATGAGCTAGCAGATGCAACGGAGGCTATATAAAATTCCTTTTTAGACCCTTCACTGCCACCTCATAGTATTTCATAAACATACTATAAGATGTTCTTGCAGCTTCATTCTGAGTACACTGCCAAGCTTGCTCTAGTTGTATTTCCTGTTTCATCCACTTGAGTTCCATACTATACCAGGGGGATTGTTCAGATCGGGAATGCAGACAACGTTCGGGAGCAATTTCATCGATGGCTTCAGAGAGACAAGAATTCCAATCCTCTATCAGCGCATCTAATGAATCGTCAGGGGGCAGCGGATCCCAGAGTGTTCCGGAACCCAATTGGGTCCATTAGTTTCCACAGGCGAGCATAATCCACTCACCACCTGAAAGGGGCTGGGATACCTAATTGGGCCTTCAGGACAAAATAGTCTAACCATGGAATTTCATCTTTGGCAATCAGATCCATATAAATCCCCATGCCAAAGATCAAATCCAGTATGTAGCCTGCTTGATAAGTGGGGCCTGATACAATCTGGGAGAGTCCCAGGGCTGCCATGGAAGACACTAGGTCCGAAGCCTGTGAGGAGGCGGCAGCATCAGCATGGACAATGAAGTCCCCAAGAACTTTAAGTCTCGGGAACTCTAAGGCTCACTCCGCTATACCATACAGACAGCCAAACTCTCCTCAATGTCCCAAACTAGGCCAACACAATCAATATTGGTGATCTTTGGAGCGTGGAGTGTCCTGTAGGAAAAACTCTCTCAGAGAAGTATCACCACTCCCCCCCCCTCAGTTTGGGACTGATGGAGGACTAAGCAACTTGTGGGGTCAGTTCTTTTAAGGCGACTGTTTCACTCTCCTTAGTCCAGGTCTCGATCACACATGCCACAAGTCCACGTTGCACTGCAATATAACTTTAAAGCATCATGGTCTTATTGTTGAATGACCTGGCATTCCACAACTTCACTGCTGAAGGGGGGTATTTTTTCCTAGCCCTCACCCCAACATTTCTCAGGATGAGACGAAGGTTGGAAGGAGACCGAGGTTTAAATATTGCCATTTACCTTTCTGGATGAAGGTTTTACTATCAATGATTGCCCTTATTTCACAATTTTTTTTTAAGTGGTAACAAAGCTATTGTTACAAAAATGTGCAACTTGAATCAAAGAACACTATGGCTACATCCAGCATGCAACTAAGTCCTCAATTTCTCTTCTTGCAATTACCATGCAAACAAATTTTAATTCCTTGTTAAGTAAGCTCAAGACACATCCAAAGCCTGTGTATGACACTACTTCATGGAGAGCAAAATAATGATATTGTCAAGCAAATTAACAACAGTGCTTGCAGGGAAGAAACCTCCTTCAGAAAGCATGGACAGCTGGCTAGAACACACAGGCAGATCCCTGACTCCTCAGCATATACCATGATTTGTTCAGGAAGTTTAACTCATCCATTAAGCAGTAAAATGTTTTGAGACATTGTGTTTCCTATACCATCAGTGCTATATGTAATTAACTAAAAGGTATAATAGTTGTGAAACAAAAGCTGTAAAGCTCCTTCAGAGACATCATCATAAATTGCTAGTCTATGTGGAAACATGCCCCTCCAGCTGAATTCCCATGCATTTTACTATGCAGTACCAGCAGCAAATCCCTGTTGCCTGGAAAGCCCTACTTGGTATGTGAAAAGGATAAACACTGCTTTAGTCTGAAATGTCTAAAAAAGAAGATGACAGCTGCTGGCTCTATCACTCTGGACTCAAGAAGCTAAGCACCTGCCAACTGTAGTCCCTGAGCTTAAGCAAGACGAACTTCTATTTGACTAGCCATATGCATGACAGGCATTCAGAAAAACAAAAGCAAAAACTAAACTTTTTACCTCAAGAATGTAGTTCCAGCCCTTTTCATTGAAGACATCATCTTGAAAGTGTTCCTTGTATACCTCTTTGGCTTCCTGAATTTTTTCTTTGGTTACCACTTTGCCTGTGATGCAGAGCAGTTTAAATGTTATGATCAATAAACAATCAAGCATTGGAATATGACCATACCTATTTAAAGTTGGTCAGATTATTATTATTATTATTATTATTATTATTATTACTACATGGGACTTTCACCCCGCCCACCCCCGAAGGGCTCTGGGCGGCTTACAGAGTATCGTGTGTGCACACACTTTCTAGAATCCTAACTATGGCCACAAATTCAGGGGGATGGGAACCCTACCAGATACCCTCCGAAGGCTTTTTTCCACAGATGTTCTTGCTTCTCCTTCCGTCTTTTTCCGGGCGGTCACATGCCTCTTCGCGCAGTTCTTTCTTAGAGGGGGGACTTCAGTTAGCTGGCTTTCCACAGCGGCCCCTGCTGGCTCGTCGAGCTTGCTGCACGCAGGCGATGGGGATTACGTCCTTCCGGCTCCAATCTCTCTAATGACGCCGCGCCGCTGCTGACCTCTGACCAGTCGTTGTTCCGGGGGGGCGTCCCTTCGCCGCTGCTTCTGCCGCTGTTTTGCCGCTATTGTTGTACCGGTGCTGCTATTTTCTCTCTGGAGTCACAGTTCTTCCGCTTCTTCTAGGGGAGGGTACCCCCCTGACCGACTAAGGCCAGGTACCCATTTATCTATTCGCCATATAGGGCTTTCGAACAGCTGGGTTGGCAGATATAATCATGTGTTGCTTTATAGATGTGGTATATAGTCTAGAAGCTGACTAAATTGTGCAAAGGTTTTGATTTCTTGGCCACAAAGAAATTTTGTCTGGTACAGTAATCACCTTGCATTGCAATTCTATGGATACTTACTTCGGAGTATATCCCACATACTCAGTAGAATTTCCATGTAAACATGTATAGCACTGGACTGCATGTATCCTGATCCTACGTATTCATAATTCGGAAACGGGGCCCATTGGTTTAAGTTGAATTTATCCCCAACACCCAAAATTGACAATTTGGTTGCAGAAATAATCACAGAACTAGTTAAGGGTAGAGCAAACATTGGTAGATAATCACTTGCAATTTGCAATGAGGAAGTTACTCATAATATGTCATCCATATGTAACCAAGTGAAGGCTACAATTGTGAAGTGCTAAATCTAGGGGGTTTTTACTATTGTTTACCTCCATTTTATAATTAATAGGAAAGAGAGAGCTCTGGCAGTTTTCCTCAGATTGGTACAAATCATGAAAGTGGCAGTCGATATAGCATCTAGAGTCTGAATTTGATGAACACATTGGTACCAACCTCAGGTTGATCACACCACCAGCTGAGGTTGCACAAATCTCACAGGAAACTATTATACACTGTAGGCACAGAGTTCAATATAAAAGAGCTACACAGTTCTGCACCCTATGACCTTCCCCAAGTAGCAGCACATCTTAGTCTGAAGCTGTCCTTGATAATGAACTGTATGCTCTCAGATTTGTTATACACAGTGCCATTATTTGGACCAACTTTCTTAATTAGACATAGCTCAGTTTTAAAATTATGCATTTGGCAAATTAGTGGTAGTGGTTTGCTCTCTTTTAGTAAATAGTAACATAGTTCCTTTCAGCAAAGGGAAAGCATAATATGAATCAGATATTTGACCACATACCTGAAACAGAAAGAATTTAAACGGATAGATATTATTCTTGGGATTAAAATGCCAGTTATTAAATCTTTCACACACAGTAAGTAACAGACTTTCAATCAACTTTCAATGCTTTTTCATTGCATTTAATTTTAAAGATTCATTGTTCCATTGAAAAATAATAATGAAAGTATGCCATCACTGATATTAAGCAAGCTTAGCAACACTGTCTCTAATATTTTTTTCAGATGATTAACGAATTGTGTGTGAGAGAGTACATGTATGGTTTATTGATTTGTAAACTAGGGCGGGAGCATACAACCATGAATATAGAATATAATCCAATAGAAATCAAGTCATGAATTCACCCAACTGACTGTGCAGACCAAATTAAAACATGAGCTACAATTCTTATTTATATGTCCCCTTTCACATTGTTCAAGGGATGTTTTAATCTCTGATCTGATATGAAACTAACACACAATTCAAGTGATGCTGTACCAAGTGAGTAAAACTGAGATGCCCCAGTGATCTCCAGGGAATAGAATTAAATCTTGTTAAAACAGATGAGTGGACAACTACATCCATGACATAAAATGCTCAGGGTTTCTTGCATGGTAAAATTATAATACAATCCTATGAAGAGTTACTGCAGTCTAATACAAGTGATTTCAGTGTCACTGGGCTGGATTTTCCAATGGTAAAATAGAACTTTCCAGCCAACCTCCTCCCATAGCAGCCCACTGACCACCACAAAATACTGCTGCTGGGGGACAGGGGACCCCAATGAGTGGCAGAAGGGGGCCTGCAGCAGGAAGGGGGAACCAGCAGAAATTGCAATTTAGTCTGGATCCAATCCAATGTTGTTCCTTTTTTTCTTAAATTCAAACAGAGCAAAGTACATGCTATATTGTTTTTAGATTTTTATGTATTATTCCAATAAAATCATTTCTATATAAAGTTGCGAACTGGTTTGAGCATAACATTTTAATTATCCTTGGGAGTTTCCTAATCAAATATTTCAGTTAAACAGTATTGGTACACAGAATTAATATGGAGTACCTTTCAAACCATCCTTATTAAACATGTAAAATAAATATTCTCCATGATATCATGTCCTACTGGGCACTGGAAAATTTTCCAATTCATATTTTTGTAGAAAACGCTCATATCTGTTTTTGACATTCATATTTAAGCTGTCACAAAAGAACTTATCTCATAAAGATTATACATTGTTAGTGCTGAACATAAAACTCCTTCAAGCCTTAACTGAACTCCAGAGAAAATAGCATCACTGCCCTCATTTTAAAAGCAATTTATTCCTTCATTCTCAACAGTTCTTCAATCTGCAAATTTTCTGTATCAGTGTTAATTCAGAGATTCAAGTAATATATTTTAAAAGATGTTCCTACTATTTGAGTGGAGGAGTCATGGTGATTTATAATCAAAAACTATGGTTAAAATTCTACGATGGAATACCTTTTAAGTACTTATGAAGAATGTACTGCAACCCGTAAAAAACAGTTTCCTCATATTTCATCTTCTTTAATTTGGAGTTATCCGTCTTCTTTTCACGACACTCAAAGTAGGAATAAACTTTGCTTGTATTGGGTGGATATTGCTTGTAATGTGTCACCTACATAAAGAAAAACCTCAGTAAGAATTTAAAACATTTTACCACATACAAGAAAAATTATCCAAAACAGGCTGGACCTGTGTCACATATCTTTCAGGAAAGGATCTGTTTTGTCTTTCAATCTCTAACAGTCTGGTGGCAAGCTCAAAGTAGCCCTAACCTTTTCTGGCTTTGGAACAAGGAACATTTTATCACCCCACCCCTTCTGCTGGCAGCACACAGGACATACAAGTCCAATCAAAGCACCCCTCCCTCTAGTTTCCAGCTGCTCAAGCAACAGACTTCAGCATTATTGCCTTATGAGCTTCTCTTTCCCACAGCTTTTACATTTCTTTTCCACAAAAGAGAAGCAAAACTGACCAGGATTCTGAACAAACTGGTAAATGACAGGTTTGGTCAATTCTCCCTCCATAGTTCCACTGTAAAATCTTATAACAGCAGCAATAGAATAGTGTGCCTGTGGAGACGAAGCGATTGTTTCAGGATCTGCAGTATTTTTGGATTACAGGTGCCCACCAACTAATACCAACGTTGCTTGCAATGTATTGTTTTGATGGGAATGTATTTTACCAGAACCATCATTCCCAAGTGCAGTTATATATTCACTATTTGTACTGGAAACCGAAAGAGCTTTCCCTTCTCACTGAGTGAGGTCCTTTTAAGACTTCACAGTGCCCATCATGTTCTTCCAGGCAATATTAAATTGCTAGAGAGAATTGCTACAGAGAAAAGGAACATACCAACAGTAGCACAAAAGTGACAAATGCAATGTTGCACCCAAATACGGTAATTAACTGGGGCAGAATCCCCCCCCCCGACTTAATTACTATACCTTGTTTTATAAGAAACATATATTATGGGGATTGTTGCCAAAAACGAGTTTAAGAAAGCCAACATTTTTAGTTGATACTTTGATAAAACAAATTTCTACTAGTGACTTGAACAGGTATCTTGCTCACACAGTACTCTACTTCATAAAAGCGACTTCATAAAAGTCACAACTGTGAAAATCTATAGCCACTTCTGTCAACTAAATATTCCTAACAAACAGTACAGCACACAGTAGGAAATAGCCAAGAAAAATCAGAAAACAACTGCCTATGGAGGCATGTTTTGGTCCTATTACATAGAAGCAGCCTCTACAGGTGCTGACTAGAGCTTAGGAGACCTTGCCCAATGTTGTAGAAATAGAATAGTATTATCCTATAAGAAAATGGAATGAGACTCCCAATGTTCCTTGTTCCTGAAGGACCAGAAGTCTGAAACACTGAAAATTACCTAGGAAAAGTGTTGGATATTTACTTTGGACTCTGTATTTTCCTATTATGGATCTTGTTGGTTTCTGTATTTTCCTATGGGAGATTATATGACTATATATGCATTTCACTTCATTGAAGTCTCCTTTAGTATATTTTTTGCAGGATATTCAGCTCACAGTTGTTTTCTGATTTTTCTTAACTAAATATTCCTTCCATTACAGAATCTGACATGAATTTAATGAAGAAACATTAAGGACAGATATGTATGGCAAAATTGATTCAATAGGAAAATATTTAAAAGTTTATTCTGTTCCTAATCAGTTTGGTGTGAGAGCCAGTTTGGTGTAGTGGTTAAGTGCGCGGACTCTAATCTGGAAGAAACAGGTTTGAGTCCCCACTCCGCCACTTGCAGCTGCTGGATGACCTTGGGCAAGCCATAGTTCTGACAAGAGCTGTCCTTGAAAGGGCAGTTCTGGAAAGATCTCTCTCAGCCCCACCTACCTTACAGGGTGTCTGTTGTGGGGAGGGGAAGGGAAAGGAGTTTGAAAGCTGCTCCGAGACGCCGAGTGAAGGGCGGGGTATAAATCCAATCTTCTCCTCCTCCTCCAATCATCAGACACACACTGCCAGATCATTAATACTATGCTAATCCTAAATATGATGCACACTATACGCCAGTTAATTTTTTTCATTAAGAGTTAATTATTTTTAATCTTGCAAAAACTGGGAAACCAATATTTGGGCAACTGAGTAATTTCTTTTTCTTTCTTTTGCAATACAATAGAGTGCTTTTCCACATGCCAGTAAAACAAGTAACAAACAAGTAACATGTCCTTACGGTTAACATTCTTCAACTAAGGTTGCAGTGTGCACTCTGAACTAGACATGTTTGCCCATCTATACTTGGTAACCATTATCCATGTTTTTGTAGCCTGCTGGCATGATTGCTGTAATGTACTCTATTGTAGGGCTGCTGCTGAAAAGTATTTAGAAGCTGCAATTAATACAAAATGTGGCAGCTCATCTGTAAACTGGGAAGGACACCTTGACTTTATAAATGGGTACCCGCAAGACTTGGGGGGGAGGGTATCCCATCCTTTTTGTCCCCATCCTCACTGGGGTGCCCCACTAGTCCACTCCCACAGACCTGCCACCTGTCTAGTAAATGCTGCTCCAGCTCTCCCCTTCTTCCCCCCAGTCCACCTAAAGATGACCTTGTGACTGCTCAGCTGCAACACCTCTGACTTCACCTGCCTGGCTGGTGGACCCTATTCCCCCTCCACCCTCTAGCTCAAGTGGGAGAAGGGGAAAGTCCTCCTCTCCCTGCCCCAGCCTTACCGCCATCTCAATAGCTTCCATTCCCCCTTCTTCCTTGTCAGCCCAGCTCATGCATGGCAGCTCCAGCAGCACCTTCTCCTCTGAGGGCCAGTATGGGGTAGTGATTAGGAGTGCAGACTCTAATCTGGAAGAACCAGGTTTAATTTCTCACTCCTCTACATGCAGCTGCTGGTGTGAACTCGGGTCAATCACAAGTTCTCTCGGAGCAGTTCTTCCAAAAGCAGTACTCAAAACAGCTCTCTCAGCCCCACCTACCTCACAGGGTGTATCTGTTGTGGGGAGGGGAAGGGAAAGGTGACTGTAAGCCACTCTGAGATTCCAAGTGAAGAGGGTGGGGTATAAAGCTAAACTACTCTTCTTCTTCTTTCCTCTCTGCTGGCCCACAAAGGCAAGGCAGTAGTGGAGTGGCTGTTGTCCCTATTCACTGGCTCTATCAATCTGCATGGTAGCCAGGTTTAGGATGAAATATACCGGTCTGCATAAATTGCATTGGCTGTTCATTGACACGGTGCTGGTTTTAACCTTTTTGTAGCTGCAACCACAAATGTGCCTCCTGCCCATTACGACCTTTTATATTTTATATATCACAAACCCCATTCGCTGATTATCATTTTAAACTGGTGATTTAATAAACAACAAACATGATCGGACTCCCTTTTCTCTAGAGGCCAGCACTTTTCCTATCTCCCTTTTGTCAAACAAAAACTAGCCATTGTCTAGTACACAGAAAACTTTGTCTTAGCACTGATTTTATTTTTATAGCTGTTTGAGTTGTCCCATTATTCCTCCACACACTAACACTGCTCTAGATATGCTATCAAAAGTTTGTTTCTTATATAACACACTAACACAGCAATCCTAAGGAGAGGGCTGCAAGTGCTCAGGGAACCAACTGACCCGTAGGTCGGCACATGTCTGAGATATGCCAGCGTTAAGTGCCATTTATGAGAGCGCAGGCACCCAGTGCCACTCTGTTGCTGTGAGGCGCTGGCGTAGGGCCGTCAGCACAACTGAGACATAGGGCCTCAGCACCATGTCTGTGGGCGGGTTGGGGGGCACGGCATGAGCTAGTTCACTCCCTGAGCCCTTTCAGGCTGGGAACGTCCCCCGCCAAAGGTGTGAAGTCGTGCCAGAGAAAAACACAGCGTAGCCCGTTGGCGGTAATGGTATATAGAGAATGCAAGTGGTCTCTTCCGCCGCTGCAGCCTTGCCAGTTAGTCTCGTTGGAGCTCAGGATGCCAACTGTGCCCTCGGCCAATCACCTCCCTCCCCAAGGCAGCCAAGCCCCCACCCCAGGGGCTCCTTTCCCCTTGTGGGGTGCAGACAGGGGGCCTGGAAGAGCCACCTAACCCCTATTTCTGCAGTATTGCGGCCACCGCCGGCAGACACATCTTGGTGGCAACTCTGAATTCTGTGGGAACTGGAGGCAGGGCTGCCCCTGTGATTGTTTCATCTCCTACAGTGGGAAGGCCACCCCCGCATTCCAGCGTCTGTGGGTGGTATGGCAGCTGGGACATTCGGAGGGGTGGATGGAGGCAGAGAAGACACAGCTGTTTGGCTTGGTGGTCAAAAATGCAAGCGTGGCTCTGGCCACTGTCAGGAGCAGCTCCATGACCTCCTGTCGATGCTCTTTCTGGCTAATGGCGGCTGAACGGGTGCTGGCCTTGGGACATGCTGGTCACATCAAACTGCCCACCATGAAGCGGTGGCACAATTCTTTTGGGCCCACCAGGAGACAAGTTCGTGGTGACAGGTACCCCGTATGAGGGAGCATTGGATGAGGATCTTCGCAGGGCCGAGGCTGCTGCATGACCACTGATCTCACCAATTGTGGTGGACGTATGGCTCCATTAAGAGACAAGGCTGCCACCCTCCCTATAATTCTGGCTAACAGGGAAAACTCCTGTGACCCCTGGGCCCACCGTACTGACCAGGCTCATCTCCCTTGCCCCCTGAGTGAGTCCCAGGACGCACCACGCAGCTCCACCCACTCCGCCAATGGGGCCAATGGGGAAGGCGAGTTCAGTGAGCCGTCAAGCACCAAAACTATGAGCCCAGCCCTGGTTGGCTCACCTGCCACTGATATCACCCAGCCCCCACAACCAGGGTGCTCGCATGACCAGCCACAAACACTTGTAATAGCAATGAGGAGATGGAGCTCAGTGCCGCAGTGCCAAACCCACCCACCCTGGCCTCCATGTGAGCAGCAATCGTGCATGAGCAGCTAGAGAGCCATCAGGAGTGGCGGGAAGCCATGACCAGGAGCAACCAACGGTTGGATAGCCTCTGTGAAACTGTCGCCGCAGGGTCACATGCCTGGTGAACCTCATGGCCATTGTGAGGGACAGTGCAGAGGGGCAAGGGCAGCTCAACAGACTTCTGGGGAACATCAACAAGTCTCTCTGTGCTGGCTGTGCCCCTCCTCCCTTGTAGCAGATCCGGTGGAGCCCACACACGGGGTGGGGTGCAGATGGGAGGGACGCTGGGCATCGCAGCCGCTGCTGACCTGTGCAGGGCCCATCATCCGATCCCCTGTCCGTCACCCACTGCCCACTACCCACCCTTCCCCAGGATCCAGATCCATTGATACAACACCTTAGGACAGGCCTACCATGGGCTCCTGTGCGGCAGCTGGCCACTCACCTCATCGAGGATGGACCCCTGGAGATGGACAAAGGCCTGGGGGCTGCAATCAGCTCTCCGTGGCCTGCTATGCCCACATGGTTCCCCCTCCCCAGCATCCTTCCCCCTGGGCCACAATGAGCACCTCAGGCCAAGGGGGCCCCACATGGTTCCCCCTCCCCAGCATCCGTCCCCCTGGGCCACAATGAGCACCTCAGGCCAAGGGAGGCCTGTGCAGCCAAGGCAGCTGCAGGCCCTGCTGGGAGACTGGGGTTCACGGATGCCCCTCTACAGACAGGCATCACCCATGAGCCTGTCATCGCCATACGTGCCTTTCAGGGGGGGCCCCACTCCTCCTGCCAGCCACGCCTTAGACCCTACTGTGGCAGAGACGCTATGGAGACAGCCACACAAACAGCCAGCTAAACTGTAACATTTCCCCCCATTCCAACACAACATAACTTGCCCCTGAGGGAATGGACTAGCGACGTGGTGGTTACACTGGCCACTGCAGCACGGGCACAGCTCAGGATTGCTCTGCCCAAATAGGAAGTTTTGGCTGCCTAAAATGAATGATCTGATGGCAATTTAATTTTTATAGGCTTTGAGTGAATCTGAGAAATATGGTTTAGGGCAGGGGACTCCAACATTTGTAAGCATGTGGGCACCACTGGAATTTGGAGAAAGGGTAGCGAGCGTCAACCCTAAAGGGATGCCACAGGTGATGACAAACACAAAATGACTGCCTCAGGAGGCAGAGCCAAATGGAATACTTCGCTCCTTACACCTTCTGGGAAGAAGAAAATCCTGAAGGGGGAATGCAATCACACACTAAGGAAAGCCCAGGTACTTACCAATCCTCCTGATCCTACAGTGAAAAATACTTTCATTTAAGAAGAAGAAGAGATTGGATTTATACCCCGCCCTTCACTTGGAGTCTCAGAGCGGCTTACAAACCCCTTTCCCTTCCCACAACAGACACCCTATGAGGTGGGTGGGGCTGAGAGAACTCTGACACAAACTGCTCTTTTTCAAGGACAGCTGTGCCAGAGCTTGTGACTGACCCAAGGTCACATCAGCAGGTGCAAGTGGAGGAGTGGGGAATCAAACCCGGTTCTCCCAGATTAGAGTCTGTGCACTTAACCACTACACCAAACTGGCCACCAAAAGAGGGCAGCTAATAACATACGCTCCCTTACAACAGCCCCACTCACTTATTGAAAAGCTCAGCAGGCACCAGGGGAAGTACTGGTAGGCATCATGGTACCCATGGACAACACATTGACCAAAATTGACAGGCCTAGGAATGCAATAGGTACTTATTCAATTAGAACTACGCCCATTGTGAAATTAAAAATTAAAGTTAAAACATATACTTATGATTAGAAACCAGCAAATGAGAAGTAACTGGAGCATAAATGAATGCAACACACAGGTCAGGAAAGACCCAGAAGTCATTTCAATGGTTTGTCTGTTAACTTATGACACAATTAAACACATTTAAGCTTTTCTTAGCCCAACTTTGTTCTTATCACATCTGTCATTGCTCAAGACTTTAAGAAACCAATGTCAAATTTGGAGATGCTCCAATGTGATTGTTAGGGTGATATTGCTTTATCTGTATATCCTGACATGCCTTCCAGGAGCTCAAAGTGGGGGATGAACCTGTCAACAGCCACCAGAGACAGAAGATAGGCAGAGAGAGAGAGAGAGTGGCTTGGAGTGAGTCACTCACTAAGCTTTGTAGGGAAGCCATGGCATCCTGAACCATCCTTTGGATACCACATCACACAAACTCTCACTTTTTATTATTAGATGACAAAACAATCTCGGGTAAAGAAAGTGATGCTCCTTTCCTTACTTAACAGGAGGTTCTCAAAATATATACATATGCAGCTTACAATACAAATTGTGTTCAGTTTTGGGCACCATAATTTAAGAAGGATATAGACAAGATGGAAGTTCCAGTGTTCCCGCTAAGCTGAGTTAGTGTGAGCTAGCTCACAGTTTTTTAGCCTCAGGCTAAAAGGAAGGATGGCTCCAGAGCAAACTAATTTATGCGGTAGCCAAATCGCTCGCTCACAATTTTAATGCCAGCAGCTCACAAAGTAGAATTCTTGCTCACAACACTCAACAGCTTAGAGGGAGCATTGGCTGCAATGTGTCCAGAGAAGGAAAACAAAGATGGTTCTGGAGACCAAGTACTATGAGGAAAGGCTGAAGGAGCTGGGTATGTTTAGTCTGGAGAGGAGATGACTGAGAGGTGATATGATAACCATCTTCAAGTACTTGAAGGGCTGTCATCTAGCGGATGGTACGGAGTTGTTTTCTGTTGCCCCAGAAAGTTGGACCAGAACCAACAGGCTAGAATTAAATCAAAAGAGTTTTTGGCTAAACATAAGGAAGAACTTCCTGACAGAGTGGTTCCTCAGTGGAACAGGCTTCCTCAGGATGTGGTGGGCTCTCCTTCTTTGGAGGTTTTCAAACAGAGGCTAGATGGCCATCTGACAGCAATGCTGATTCTGTGAACTTAGGCAGATTGCGAGAGGGAGGGCAGGAAGGGTTGCATCAGTGCTTAGTTCTTGAGGCCCTTTCTTACACGCCCATGGAAATGTTAATTGCCACTTTGGGGTCAGGAAGCAGTTTTTCTCCAGGCCAGTTTGGCTGGAGATCCTGGAGGTTTTCTGTCTGGGCATGGAACAGCAATCACTGGGGGTGTGTGGGGAGGTATTTGTGAATTTCCTGCATTGTACAGGGGGTTGGACTAGAGGTCTCTTCCAACTCTATGATTCTATGAAATAAAACATAATGAAAAACACAATAAAAACAACTATAATGTCCTATTGAAAAGAACAGGACATAGAAATACTTGTCTCTAGCTGGACTGGACCTAAAAGGTTTAACATAATACTTGTAGGGCCTACTGCTACAACAAGCATATTACTGAAACTAGTTTAACAGAGAACGAAACTTGAGGCCTTGGACTTCAGTGGCAAAGTACAAGTCTAAGTTTCATTACCCATAAAACAGTACAGTATTTTGGATGTAATTTCCCTCAATCACAAGTTTCCCCTCTGCATTCCTTTTGCAATTAGCAGAGCTACATACTTAAATGCTTTCATAATCAGTGCCAACAGCGGTAATATAGCTGATTTTAAACAGTTTGATCTTGTTGGCATTAGAAATGTTTTCTGTTTCATAACCCTCAGATCTACTTTCATTTCAGGTTTCAAGCATTTCAACACTAACAATTGCATAAGGGAATTAAACTATGGAGACTGCTAGAGCAAGTTATTGTAATTATAATACAATTTAAATGCTGAATTATGGTTTTAATAAATTACACACTAGAAGACAGTAACAGAACCCAAAAGGCAGCAACAGCCAAATCCTCTGCAAGTAAAAAAAAAAATTATCAAGGGAGTTCTATCTCCAGTCTAACATTATTCATATCAGATTTAGTTTATTCAGTGCCTCCTAGTGTGACCAACAATGTTTTCAGAAAGGGACCATGTCTGCTGTCCAAGTTCAACAGAAAGCTAAGAAATACTGTTTCCTAGCCAGTGTGGACTAGTGGTTAGTGCTGGACTAGGACCAAGGTTCAAATCTCTGCTTGCTATGAAATGCACTGTGTGATCTTAGGGCCATTCATTATCTCTCAGCCTAACCTACCTCACAGGGTATTTAGGAGGATAATTAGGAAGAAGAAACACCCCCTTGTAGTTTGCCCTAAGGTCCCTGAAGGGTGGGATAAGACACACTAAATAAAGTACTAGCACCATTGTGCTTTTTAAAGTGCTCTCTAAAGGGCAGTTAACAGAATCTATTACCGTATATTGACAAAGCCCCCAAACCATGCTTGCTTTGGGAATAATACAATCTTTACTAGTTAGAAATCTAGTTTGATTTGAGATCAAGGAAATTTTAGACAGTTTACCTACAAAAGATGTTTCCTTTAACCCTCTCCATTACCTGGCAACTAAAGATAGTACCTTTGCATTAGCCTGCTTGCTGAATGGAGCATCATTTCACACACACACACCCCTTCACCCAGTGAATATTACTACAAAGAGGGGGGGAAATAAAGTATATCAAGACTGTAGTGTAGAGCCAGCTCCTCCTTGTCACAAGTTTCACTTTCTATATTGCTCATTTTCTCCCTCTCTTTTTTCTGATTACTGGAAACTTCACAGCATGAGGGCAGCAACTTGGGTCCATAAGATCCCTTGCTCATTCATCACTTCTGGAAGCACATGTGCACATTAAAACCCTAATTTCTACCTTTGTACCCAGCCAAGCCAACTGTCAAGAGGCGAAATGAAATATAAATGGGGGGGGGGGGGGGAATCAGGCTCCAGAACAAGTGAAGGGTTTCACTTTCCTCTTCTTAGCCTTCTCCACCCCACATACCTCCTATCATGGCGGGCGTGGGAGCAAATTCCCATCAACCCCCACCCCAGTTACCTTTCTTTACAAAGACTAGAACAAAGTTTGAGTCTTAGTGGCACCTTTAAGACCAACAGGGCTACCCACCTGAATCTATTTTCGAAGACTAGCAAGTGTGAACAACAACATTTATTTGGAAGCGAACCCTTCGCCCAATTCCTAAGTGAAAGTGTGGTGAGGAACCGAGGCGACACAAAGACCGTGGTGCGTCTTTTCGACACCCCCTATATTTAAAAAACGCCTTGTGGCAGAATCCTCTTCTCTCCCAGGTGAGAACCAGCCTCTCCTCTCGTCAGGTGCCCGGGCTACCAAGGGCAAGCGGGCCTACCCTTCCTCCCCTCTCCTCTTTCGGCAGGTCCCTGAATGCAGGCATGGCCTGCGAGCCGTCACACACGTAGCAGCCCCAGGCGCCATGCAGGTCCTCGGTGCCCGAAGGGGTGAGGGGCGTAAGAGAAGCATGGTGGGGGGAGAAGAACTAGGGGGTTGGGGGTGGGTGGGACAGATGAGATCACGGCCGGCAAGAATTAAAGGCGAGGATGGGAAGAAGCTACCCGGCAGCTTCAGCTGCACGCCCGGACCAGAGCCCATCGTGAGGGCTCGGGACGCCCGCCCGATCGCCCTCTTTCTTCCCGCCCGCCTCCCTCCCTTCAGGCTCTGCTCGCCAACCTTGTAGGAGTCGGTCGCCAGGAGAATGTTGAACTCCGCTCCCGCCGCCGCACTTTCCATGGTTCCTGAGGGGAAGCGGAGGAGGAGGACACAGGAGACTACGAGCAGCGATCGCCGGGGACAGGAGGAGAGACAGACACGGTGCCGCCGCCGCCAGTGGGCTCAGCCTTCTCCCTCGCTCTCTCTTCTATCCTCAGTTGCCCGCTGCCAAGCGCCCGAGGGGCGGCCGAGAGGCGGGACCATGACGTCACGGAGGGCTGTCTCCGTCCCCGCTCTTCATTGGACGCCGTTCCCCCCCCCCCGTAGAGGAGTAGGTGGGCCAGGCGGTGAGGTCAGCGGGAGGAGGGATCGGTGTGCTCGTCAATTGGCCCACATCCCACGGTGAAGGGGAGGGGGGAAGACGAAAGAGGACCCGTGACGCTGGGAGGCTGCTCTTCTCTTTTGGTTCGCGCGAGTTCCCAAAGGGACCAAAAAAGGGGGGGGGGAGTGGAGCTGAGGTGTTGACGTCACAGGACTTGAGGCCTTATTATTTTTATCCTCCTCTCTGATTGGTCGCGATGGTTTGGCATAAGGGTGGGGTGGAAAGGCGTAAGGAAGACCGTGGGACTGAGGGCTGCGGAGAAGTAAAGCGCACGCGCGGGGAGTGCTCGAGCTCCGGTTTCGATTCTCCAGCGCCTTGGGTTTGAGGAAAATGGAAAGTGAGCCTAGAGCTGGAAGGGCTGAGCTTGGGCCAAAGGTGCGTTAGGAAGGAATCTGCACGTGCGTTAAATAGAAGTGGTGACGACCCTGCAAACCTCGCAGGCGGTGCATGCTTGCTCGGCCTTTAGGCGTTTTTACTCAGAAATAAGTCCCAAATGGGTAAAATCCCTTTTGAGTGTGCTCAGGGGTGGTGGCTAATGCTCTTTGCATGTTTACTCTCATGCATGAGAAAGAGGTGTTGGGCTACACCACTTCAGATTTTGTACGTATTTGGGGGAATCACATTTTTAAACTTCCCCCATGTAAAAATTTCGTGCAAACTAAAAATGAGCATATGAGATGGAAATGTGGCTACCTATCTAACGAGGTCTTCCCTAGGGCCTAACCTACACATGCAGCCCATTGAGAGATAAGGAGTCAATCCATCTCATCTTGGGTCTTCCTCTTTTCCTACTGCCTTTGACTTTTCCTTGCATTATTGTCTTTTCCAGTGACTCTTGTCTTCTCAGATATCCTCAATTTAGTAACATACCCTCAATTTAGTGGTTTCAGCTTCTAGGGAGAGTTCAGGCTTGATTTGATCTAGATCCACTCACTTGACTTTTGGCGAGTCCGTGGTAGCCCTAAAACTCTTTTCCAACACATTTCAAATGAATCAATTTCCTCCCTGTCAGCTTTCTTCAGTTGTCCAACTTTCACACCTATACATACTAATAGGGAATACTATTGTATGAATAATCTTGCCCTTGGTTGCTAGTGACACCACCCTTACACTTAAAAATCTTTTCTAGTCCTTCATGGCTTCCCTTCCTGGTCTCAATCTCCTTCTGATTTCTTGGTTGCAGTCTCCCTTTTGGCTGATGAGGGAAATAGAAATGGTCATTACTTTTGTCTTCTTGATGTTCAGCTGTAATCCTGCTTTGGAACTTTCTGCTCTGACCTTCATCAGTAGTCATTTTGAGTCGCCACTGTTTTGTGCCCGTAACGTAGTGTCATCTGAATATCTCGAATTGTTAATATTCCTTCCACCAATTTTCACTCCACCTTCATCTATATCTAATCCCGCTTTCCTTATGATGTGTTATTCCAAATAGATTGAAGAGATAGGGAGATAAAAGATATCCTTGTCTGACACCTTTGCCAATTGGAAACCATTCTGTTTCTCCATATTATGCCCTAACAGTAGCCTCTTGTTCAGAGTATAAGTTGCATATCAGAACAATCGGATGTTGTGGCACACCCATTTCTTTTAAAACCAACCATAGCTTTTCATGGGCCTGAGTCGGAACGGTTTGGGGTTGGGTCTCCCTCTCCCGACCCTCGATGGGGTGCCTCTGGTGCCTGCGTCGGAGGTGAGGAGTTTGGGAGTGCTCCTGGACTCCTCGTTAACGATGGAGGCCCAGGTAGCAGCCACTGCCGGGTCTGCATTTTACCATCTGAGGCGGGCTCGGCAGTTGGCTCCCTTCCTCGACCGTGATGACCTGGCTACAGTGATCCATGCGACGGTCACCTCAAGGCTAGACTACTGTAACGCTCTCTACATGGGGCTGCCTTTATCGCTGACCCGGAAGCTGCAGCTAGTGCAGAACGCGGCGGCTAGGCTGCTGATGGGCCTCCCCAGGTGGGAGCACATCAGGCCTGGGTTGAAGGCGCTGCACTGGCTGCCTATAGCATTCCGAGTCTGCTTTAAAGTGCTGGTACTCACCTTTAAAGCCCTATGTGGCCTGGGTCCGACCTACCTGAGGGACCGCCTTTCCCCGCACATACCCCCAAGAGCACTTCGGTCGGGGACCCAGAACTTGTTAGTAGTTCTGGGCCCCCGAGAGGTAAAGCTTGCCGCAACTAGGGCTAGATCTTTCTCAGTGGCGGCCCCTACCTGGTGGAACGAGTTCCCGGAAGAGATCAGGGCCCTGCGGGACCTTGTGCAGTTCCGCAGGGCCTGCAAGACGGAGCTCTTCCGCCAGGCTTTTATGTAGGGGCCGCCGCTGCCGCTGCTCCCACCACTACCAACGGTGGTAACATCATTAAGATCGGGAGTGCCCTGGAAAGCTGAATTATAAGAACTATGCGGCAATGAGAACAACGGACGGGTTCGGACTCTTTAGCAAATAGCGATACCCAATTGGGGGGTTGCTGGAATTTAATATTGTAATACCAAGACCATCTTGATAAGCACTTTATTGTTAATATGTATTGTTTGGTTTTAATGTTCTGGTTTTATTGCTTTTATGTATGGGCTCCTGCCCCTTGTAAGCCACCCTGAGCCCGCTTGCGGGGTAGGGCGGGATAAAAATATTTAAATAAATAAATAAATAAATGATCCACACAGTCAAAAGCTGATTTTCTTCTGAAATTCTCTTATATGCTTCAGTAACCAGCGTAAATTTGTAATATGTCCTCTAGTGCCTCTTCCTTTTCTCGTTCCACATATACTGTCTTTCTAAGATTATAAGCATAACTTTACTTACTTGAGAAATTAATGTCATTGTCATTTCCTGAATAAAGCACTCTAATCTTCTGACTGAAAATGCCTTAATCCAGTCCACTTTAGTTCACTCACAGGATTGCAGTGTTTAAACTTTCTATTTCTCATTTTACAATTTAAAGTTTATCTTGATTCATACCTCTCACATTCTGTGTTCCTACTGTATGCATTTGTTGAACAGCTTTGAAATTTTATTTTGCATCCATTCACATAATCAACAATTGAATGTTCTTTGGGCTTTAATCCAGTTGCATCATTAAGAATAGCAGTACTCATATTTGTCCTCTTCTCTTCCCCAGTAGCTAATTGTGTGCCATCCAACCTTCCAGCACTATATCTTTTTTTTCCGTTTTGGATTCTCTCATCAAAAGGTTTTCAAGGTATGAGATGATCAGAAGTGCCTTTGCCTTCTTCTGCACAGTACTAAGCAGGGTTAGCCATTTCAGCAATCTCTTTCGCTCCCCCCTGCTTGGACTGTTGGGCTGTCAGGTTTAAATGGCTGGCAGCCATTTTACAAGCTGGTTTCACCAGGGGAAAGTAGGGAGGGAAGATCTCAGATCTTCCCCGCTTCCTTTCTGCTGGCCTTGGGGAGAGTTCTTCCTGCAGAATCAGCTCCTGGGAGGGTTTTGTTTGGCAGTCCGGGGCCCAGAAATGGCTGCCAGCCATTTAAACCTGACACCCCAATGAGACCACCTGTCAGCCCTCCCAGAAGCTGATCCTGTGGGGAGAACTCTCTCCACAGGCTTGGCTGGGGCTCTGCTGGGCTGCCTAGTTGAAACTAAACTGCCCAACAGAGCCTGCTGTTGATTTGTTGAGGATTGTAGATTGTTGAAGCTGTTAGGAGGCTGTCTGTCTGAGCGTGTTCTGTTCTGTGGTGAAAGTATTCCTTCAAGCATAGATGGTGGAACAAGGCCTCCAGGTCTCCACAGGGCTGTATTGTCTGTGTAGATTTAGTGGGACAAAAGGATAATCCTCTTGAAAGGACAGATTCCTCTGCTAAGCTGTGGGAATGCTGGGAAAGATTAACAGTATTGCTGGTAGGATTGTTGTTGTGACTAGTAAAAGGTTGGAAAGTTTTTTGTCCTCCTGCTTTTGTAGATGTTAGTTGCATATTGTAGATGCCTTGTTTCCTGTTGTAAAATTCCTCTGAAAAAGGTTGATTCTGTAGATAGGAGTCAAGTTTAGTGAGCTTTTCCTTGATCAGTTTCTGTTTCTTTTTTTTTTTAAATATATTTTTATTTTGCATATCACATGATAACAACACAAATCATATATATTTTTAAAGATACTATACAGTCCATTACATCCTCTTTTACACCGTATCCCTGGCAATGGCTGTTTACATTATAATGGTTATTAAAACAAAAAGATTTTTCCCCCTGTCATTGCCAGTGATTGCTTAGAAAACTATTTTTTATTTCCTTAAACTCCAACTCAAGTAATACAAACTTAATAAAATGATATTTATTATTGTCCCAGACAGTTTATCTTATATCTTATCCGTATTATATTAAGCCTTTTAATTGCTCTTAAATAGAAAGATAAACCAACAACCAAATAATTTAAATCTTCATGGCGGAGTTCTTGGATGTTGCCACCTCTCTATGGGACTTTGGAAATCCCAAAGGGGGTCTTTTCCTAAGGCCCCACCCTATAGAAGGTGATAAGGGAGTTCCTCCCGAGTGCCTTACCCGCTATGCTCCTATTGTACCTTAGTGTCACATGTTTAAAACAATATATTAATATTAAATCGGCTTATCTAGAGTTAAACCTGTTGTCCTCTCATTTTTTGTCCAAAGCTTAAAGTTGTAAAGCAGTTAGCATTTCCTCTCCGGACTTGACATCATAAACGGTGTGGGCTCTGCCTTTGTAATTTATTTGTAAATGTCCGAGTGGAAGCCAGCGGTATCTAATTTGTTTTTCTGTCAACCGCTTTGTAATTGGTTTCAAGTTCCGGCGTGCTGTTAATATCTCAGATGGCAAGTCTTTGAACACTTGTATTTTAGTATCCTCTAGTTGGAGCCCATTATTTTTCCTTGCAGCTTCTAAGACGATAGCCTTTACTTTGATATCTGTCAGCTCAGCAAGAATATCTGGGATTAGAGTAGGCGAGCCTGTTTGTGGTGGTTTCAGCCGATAAGCTTGGCTAATTGGTGCGGCCGGCAGCTGTAATAATTCCTGGAGCCAGAGATTTAAAGAGTCCGTGAGGTCTTTGTCTATGCAAAAGTTTGGGGAGATTCCCCTGAATTTAATTTTCCTTTCCCGAGCCTTAATATCCAAAAGAATAATCTTGGACTTACTCCAAGTCTCAAAAGTCTTCAGGCTTTGTATATCCTGCTTATTTATAGCAGCTTGCGTCAGTGCCTGGTCAGTCCTTTCCCGCAGATCTGTTAGGCTGAGATTCATAGCATCCAGTTTCTGATGAATAGGGGTGATGCTGTCTCTAATTTCTTTTTTCATTTCCACCAGCATGGTCTGTATGTCTTTCTTAGTAATTGAGTCCTCACGTTTTCTTTTACTCTGCTGGCTAGGTGCCTCTTCTTCCAAGTCGACTTCTAATGGGGGAGGAGAGTCCTCATCCGATGGTTGCATAGTTTGCTCATTTTGTTGAGCTCCCTCGTTGTTTTTCTTGGCTGCTTTCCCTCCTTTCCCTCCTCTTTGCTTCCCCATTCTTATCAGCAAGTTGTTTTTGTCGTTATAGTCCTCAATTAGTCTTTATTTTGCGTTTTTTGGAGCAAAGACGCGGAGGCTCTCTCGGTCCGACTGCGCAATCTCGCAGCCACCGGAAACTCCAACTTCAGTTTCTGTTTCTGATATAAGATGCTGATCAAATGTTTCAGTAGCTTCTTGGAGAATGTATGATACAAACTCTCACCATTTGGTGAAAAAGATATCTGTTTGTACCTGTGCAAGTCTCTTCACAAGGTTGATGGATTTCCATTCTGTACAGCTAAATGTGGTGCCTTCCATGGCAATAGATCAAGATGGGTAGCCCTGTTTGTCTGTAGCAGTAGAAAAGACTAAAAGTCCATTAGCACCTTAAAGACTAACAGAATTTGTGGTAGAGTATGAGGTTTTGTGACTTCTTCAAATACACCTGGAATGTGAGTCCATCTGTCCTAGGTATTGGAAAGAGATCTCAGATGCCAAATGACATTAGCAGACAAATGACAATAGAAACCTAGGTCTCAATTTACTACAAGAGGATGCATTATCTTGAGCTTTGTTATCAGCTGCAATTCAACATTCCCTCTTTTTAATCTCCCTTTGAAATTCCACAGATCTCCCTTTGAAATACCACAAATTTTGTTTGTCTTTAAGGTGCTACTGGACTCTTTTCTACTGCTATCTCACTAGATTGATGTTGTGAGGATAAAATGGAGGAAAAGAGAACAATGTTGTAAGTAGCTTGGGTCCCTATGAAGGAGAAAAGTATAATGTAAGTATCAGGGTAAATAAAGTATACACAGGGAAGAAGAGATTGGATTTATACCCCGCCCTTCGCTAGCAGCTTACAATTCATTTTCCCTTCCCCTTCTCCCTCTGAGGTGGAGGACATCTTGTGGGTGATTCCCATCCATCACTCAGGGAGGCAGGAACTAATTTCAGCTTCCTGTTTCCTATGGTGGGAGTCACCCTAGGCTCAGTTCTTTTCCTGCCTCAGTAGGGAGAGCAGCTGGGTTTAGGCTTGCCTTACCACTTTTCTACTTTTCTAATTTTCCATATCTCTTAGTCACCACTTTACCTTAAAACAAAAGCAAAAAAAAACAACGTCCCCCCTTTTGGCTGAAGGCCTGGGGATCTACCTCTGTGCCTATTTATTGCAGCACAATTTAGCCCTCTAGCCTAACAATGAACAGAGAGGGCAGCGACGGCTTCCTCTCCGCGCAGGAGAGCGACACGGCGAGGAGCAAAGATCAAGAACGCGCAGCCCGAAAATGGGCTGCAGCCGCACAGGAGAAGCGAGGAGGCCAAGTGTGCCAAAATGCACGCTCAGAAGGAGCCCGCACTGATGTCGGCGGCCATTTTGAAGAACGCCGACAGACAGCAAGGAAAAGTTGGGACCGGCTTGGAATGCCAATGCCCGCAGCCACAATGTCAGCAAAACACTGGGCAGGGCAAAAGCCCATCCGCAGGACAGAATGAGTTATGCGAGGGGGAGAGCGTCGCTGGAACTTCGATTGATAATGTTGAAGACGACGGTTCTCCCCCCCCCCATTTCCCCTAGAGCACTGGCTTATGTTATGAGCGCAGTTAGGGCAGAACTGGCCCTATCTAGAGAATACAGGGACCCGTGTCTGCATTTTCCCTCTCCCCCGTGTTCTCTCGGAAGAGACCAAGCAAACCGGGCCTGGCCCACTAAGGCAGCACAAAAAAGGCTTCCATGGGAGGGCTATCCAGTAGAACAAATGGAGGAGGAGCTTGACTCTACCTCACACGTCACCAGTGATCAGGAGGAGGGGGAATTTTCCTCACATGAGGAGGATGAGAGAAAACCACCAACTACTGAACAATAGTTCAGATTTTTTAAGGGAGAAGACTTCACTTATTTGCTATCAAAAACCCTTTCAGCACTACATATTCAGGGCGACATGCAGGGCCAAAGAGAAGGATCTGAAATTACAGATGAGTTTTTCCCTCCAGTTGACTGTTCGGAAATGGCTTTTCCCTTTCCCGATTTTTATATCAGAAAGATGAAAGCAGAGTGGGAGAGACCTCTTGCTCACAGACTTGTCCCAGTAAACATTAAGAAATTGTACCCAATTTTATCCTCTGCCTCAGATATTTTACAGGTACCAGCGGTAGACGCACCAGTAGCAGTCTTGCAGTCGTCAGGAGTGGTGTCCGAAGACGGTCATGGAAACCTCAAAAACAACTTTGACCGGAGAGCGGAAATCGGTCTGCGTAAGGCCCACGAAGCTAGCGCAATGACGATTAAAATGTCTGCGGCGACGTCCACTGTCTCCAGGGCCACCATAGTGTGGATGAGAAAACTCATCCAATTACTGCCTGAAAATAATCGCAGGCTCCTGGAAGGGGCGAATAGAGTCTTAAAGGCAGTATCTTACGCAGCCGATGCTACACTAGATACAGTGGTCTGCGTTTCAAAGGCCCTTGCAGCTACAGCCGCAGTTTGTCGCATGGTATGGCTAAGAGCATGGCCAGCAGACTAGCCTTTTCCCTTGTTAAATCTAGCCTTTTCCCTTGTTAAAAGCCAAGTAAATTATTCAAAGATGTTGAATATCCTTCAAGGAGTGTGTTACCAAGATTAACTAACCTACCAGAGTTGTGTGCGGCAGGCACTTCTATTTGCTATGTTAAGAAGCTGTGTAAAGGCTGTCCTGTTCCAGATGGCATTTGGGGTAGGGAAATTATTTTTAGACCGTGTTTTTAACTATGGGTATTGGCTTTTAACTTGTGTGTTGGTTTCAGCTTGCTGGACACTATCTTTTCTCCTTTCAGCTTTTGGGGTTTTGTCACCTGCCTTGAGTTTGCAAAAATAAGGTTGGGTATGAATATTTTAAACAAATGAACTTCATGTTACTACTTTTCTGTGAGAGACTAATGGCAGGGGCAAGTTAAAAAGCCCATATCAGAGCCAAGCTACAAACATGTTGTTATATCGTTCCCCATTTAGATTCCCTGTGGAAGGTTTCAGAGCAGTTTTGCACAGGGTCAGTATTTTTGTGATGGGAAGAATTACTTGTGGTATATTGTATAACAGACTGTTTGCAGAGACATTCTTTATTTGTTGCAAACTCCAATTTTTCTCTGTGTTAAAATGCAACAACTGTTCTTTTTAGCCCTTGGACTGAGAGCTGTGCTATGATGCATGTTTCAGTAGGTTTTACTTGCCATTAGCTGCCAATGTTTTAATGATCACCATAAAGTGCTGGAGGCATTTTGTACCATCCAAAGGTATGTCAATGATATAAAAAGCAAGATATATATAATTACGAGAAACAGTCATACAGCCACCTGTTGTTGCAACCAAAGAAAGATACATAGGTGGCTCTTCAAAGCATCACTTCATAAAGCGAGAGGATTGCCAGTGATTGGCTGTATTAGTTCATTAAACAATGAAGAACAATACATACTAAGTTATGGTGCAATTAGCACTCTGAACAGGGTTTCTAATGGGGAGTTCAGATTGGCACTGCTGCAACAGGTGAAGGGGGTGAGTATGTGTCTGTTTGCTTGAGATTGTGTGGTTTCTGAGCTGTTTGGGTGTGAGTGTGAAAACCTCCTCCTAGCTTTTGGTGAGTGCACTGGAATAGGTGTGTGCGTTTGGATCTTTCTGAGCCAAAAATATACTCGAAGTATGTTTAAGCATTCCAAAAGTATCTGGGGTTTTTTGGGGAAACCAGGAAAAAAATCCCAGATATTTTCAGAACCAGGACAATTGGGGAAACAGCTGAGAGGTGAAGAGATTGCTCCCCGCCTATCAGCTGTTTCTTCCATTTTCTGCAGTCCATTAAACCAGCCTGGTTTAAAGGAACTATAGAAAAAATCCGGAAAATGGCTGGGAGACTGCTCCCTGCCTATCAGCTATTTCTGCCCTTCTTCTGCAGTACATTTAAACCAGCCTGGTTTAAAGGGACTTCAGAAAAGATCAGGGAAACAGCTGAGAGGCTGGGAGACTGCACCCGGCCTATCAGTTGTTCCCCCTTCTGCAGTCCCTTTAATCCAGCCTGGTTTAAAGGGACTGCAAAAAATTGGGGAAACAGTGTTCCCCCTTCTTCTGCAGTCCCATTAAACCAGTCAGTATTGGGATCTGGGAATTGTTGGAAATCCCAAATGTTGAAGGGATCCAATTGACTATTACACTAGAAGCACATGGTCCTGCTGGGAGGGGCTTCTGCTTAAATGACACGAGTCAGCTGCTTGCTATTGTCTGTCTCCTAGAGGTGAAGCTGCAGCTCTCAGCTGTAAAGCAGAGCTCTGAAAGGGCTCACTTCGTAAGAGGCACTCAGGATCACTGTGGGTCTTTGACGGGTGCTTCAAACAGGGCTTCTAAAAAGGGAGTTGAGCTTAGGAGTTTGACAAGGGGGTGCAGGAGAGAACTCCTCTAAGAGTTTTCTAATAAGGGATATACAAGCTCCACATCAGCACAGAGGGTGGTGTCTTGCTGTATTCTTCCTGCTACAGGAGTTGCACAAGTTCAGGTAAGCACCCTATTTCACTCTAAAATACCTTTAAACAACTAAACCAGTTATGAAAGTAGAAAGCCAGGAAGGGGGTGGGGTTTATGCAGTGTTTTGCAGGGAGTGCTATATGTATGATTATCTACCCACTGGGTGGAAATCATAAGTGTGTGCTTGATGCAAGGAGCAGGTCCTCAGGGAGCAGGTTCATTCCCTTGAAGCTAGGGTTGCCTACCTGGAGAAACCGAGGCAAAGAGAAAAGTGTGGGGACAGACATTTAGGAACTTACCAAGACAGTCCCACTGTTGTGCTGACATCCCTTCTGCTGTTGTGAAGAGTTAAGAGTCTTGAGGTTGGAGAGGATTAGTCTGAGGAGGGGTTATGTAATCCCTTAGAAGGAACCCTTTCCTTGGGTGACAGACTAATATCCACTTGTATCAAGGATACCCCTCTGGGGATGGAGGGAGGTGGCCTTTTGGTTTGATTATTAGGAAGAGAAAAAGAGGGATTTGTGACAGTTATTTTGATCATATGGTGACTTTCCTGCCTGGTATGAAGGTTGCAGACATCATGCACTGTCTGGATAGGTTGATAGATAGTGTTGGGAGGAGTCAGCAGTCGTGGTCATGTTGGCACCAGTGACACTGAGAAATATAATTGTGTAGTCCTGGAGGGAAATTTAGGTTAATAGGCAGAAAGTTGGAAAATTAAAGCAGAGGTCAGAATTGCTCAGAGGTAGCATTGTCAGAATTGCTACTGGTTCCACATGCAGGGTCAGCTAGACAGGCACAGATCAGGGGTCTCAGTGTGAGGATTAGAAAGTGGTGCTGGAAGGAGGCGTTTAGATTTGTTAGGCACTGGAGAACTTTTTGGGATAAACCAAATCTGTACAAAACAGGTGGGCTTTACTTGAACCAAAAGGGAACTGCAGAAATTGCTGCTGGCAATTAATATCAAAAAGGTGTCAGAGCAGCTTTTAAACTAATCCCAGGGGGAAAGCTGGGGAAGCCTCTGGTTCCGGACAAGTCATTCCAGAGGGATGACTTTGTAGACACTCAGGGTCATACTGATAAGAACATAATCTTGGGAGTGAGAATAGGATGGCAAGGGGGGGGGGCATGTGTGATGACAAAGGGGCTGAGAGAGGTAAGGGCTGCTGGAGAGGGAAACATTATAGGTGTCTATCTGCCAGTGCTAGAAGTCTCCAAGCCAAGATGGGGGAGGTGGAGTGATTGGTGCTAAATGACAATTAGATATAAGTGGTGTCTCAGAAACGTGGTGGAATGAGGAAAATCTATGGGATACAGTCATCCCTGGGTATAAGCTCTATAGACAAGACAGGGCAGGCCAGGTTGGGGGAGGTGTTGTATATCAGAGGGCATAGACTCAAATAAGGTAGAAATTTTTAGGGGAATGAACTCCCCAACAAAAGCAATTTGGGTGGAAATCCTGGGAGTGTGCTAGCACCTACCTGATCAAACTCTTGAGGCTGATCTTGAGATGGAAAAGGAAATAAGGGATTAAGCAGATAACATCATGAAACTGGGAGACTTCAACTACCTTCACATTGACTGGGTTAACGTGCTCAACTCATGGTGTAGAAACAAGATTCTAGACATCATAAATAGCAGTGCACTGGAGCAGTTTGTCACAGAGCCAACAAGAGGGGTAGTGATCTTGTCCTTGGTTCTGAACAGTTCACAAGACCTGTGAGATATGTAGAGGTTGTTACACCAAATGGGAATAGTGAACTATTAAGATAAGCATTCACAGCAATGGAAAGTTACCTCTAATGTCCAAAACTATAACATTTAATTTCAAAAGAAGGACCCTTACAAAAATTAGGGGAATAGTTAAAAGGAAACTGAAAGAGAAACACGAGAGAGTCAAATCCCTAGAGGATGAGTATTGTAGTAGCCAGGTTTGCAGATGACAGAATTATTCAGAGTGGTGAAAACCAAGAGCTTCAGAAAATCTCCACAAATTGGGTGAGTGGACAACAATGTGACAAATGAATTTCAGTGTTGGTAAGTGTAAGGTGATGCACATTGGGACAAAAAATCACAACTTCAGGTATAGGCTAATGGTGTCTGAACTTGCTGAGAGTGAGTGAGAAAAAGACCTTGGGGTCCTAGTGGGTAGCTCAATGAAAGTATCAACCCAGTGTGCTGCAGCAATGAAAAAGATAAACTCTGTTAGGGATTATTGGGAAAGGGATTGAGCATAAAATGGCCTATACTATAAAGCCCCTTTATAGATCTGTAGTGTGGCCTCATTTGGAGTACCGTGTACAGTTCTGATCACCGTATCTCAAAAAGGACACTGCAGAGCTCAAAAAAGTACTGAGGAGAGCAACCAAGATGATTTAGGATGTTGGGGCACATTTCCTATGAGGAAAGGCCGAAGAGTCTGAGGTTCTTTAGCTTAGTAAGAGATGTCTAAGTGGGGACATGATAGAGGTTTATAAAATTATCCATGGGGTGGAGAGTTAACACAGAGAACTTTTTCCCCTTCTCCCAATCTCCCAAGGGCATCCAGTGAAACTGATGGACAGTAGATTCAGGACAAACAAAAGGGAATACTTTTTTACACAGCAAGTGATTAAAAAGTAAAATTCACTGCCAGAGGATGTAGTGATGTCCACGGGTATAGATAGCTTTAAAGGGGGATTAGATAGATTCATGGTGGATAGGTCTGTCAGTGGCTACTAGCTATGGTGACTGAGGGAAACCCCCACGTTCAGAGGCAGTCAACTGCTGAATCCCAGTACCAGGAGGCAACTTTAAGGGAAGGCCTTGGCATCTGTGCCCTGCTGTTGGGCTTCTGAAAGAACTGGTTGGCCACTGTGTGAGACAGGATGCTGGACTAGATGAGTTTTTAACCCAGTCCCCCAGGAAGTTTTCCTGTACAAACCCCACTGAACTGCAGGTGAGCTGTTCTGCTAAACACACATGAAGCTTCCTTTTCCTAAGTTAGACCACTGGTCAGTCGAGGTCATTATTGTCTGCTCAGCTTGGCAGCAGCTCTTCAGGAGGTCAGGCTGAGGTCTTTCGTTTCATATACTACTTAATCCCTTTAAATTGGAGATAGTGGGGGATTGACCCTGGGGCCTTCTACATGCAAAGCTAATGCTTTACTGTTGAGCCCTTCTGTAATGCTGATTGCTTTCTCTGAGAGAGGGGTGTTAAAATGTCAAACATAAGGGTTTTGTGATGGTGGTTCAATTTTTTTTTAGTGTGCTGTGTTTTGATGCACTAAGACCCGAGGAGCTCATATCCTTCTTTATCTCATGAACCTTATTCTTTTGATTAGTGTGTTGAATATTGGGTATTAGGGGATGGGAGGGATCATGTGGCAGAATTTCTCTTCTGCCTTGGGTGTGCCTACTGTTATTGTATATACAGGTGCAAAAGAAGAGGTTCAATTATGTTGGCATCTGCCTAGGGATTGGTGTTGGTGAAATGTTTCTAGAATGGTTTCTAAATGCAACTCTCTTTCTGCAGTGCTGTCTGGGAAGTGGATGGGGTTGGCTGCCCTTTAGATTGGTAACACTGCCCCCCGCTCCACTCCACCAACCCTAATGGGTAGCTGTGTATGTAAACAAACGGAAGGGTTGCCTAAAGGCTAAATAAAAGTATATTTATTTTCATAAATGAATATGAACAATGTAAGCTAGGATACAAGTGGGACAGAATGAGCTGCTTCTGCACAGCTTCCATTCATTTCCTTGGGGTTTGTACAGAAGAACATCCTGGATGATTGTGCCCTTGGATTATAGTGAAGTACTGAGTATTCTTCACCAATATTTTCATCCATACACTTACAACTATTGCAAGCTCAGTTCCCTATAGACAGTTTTAGTAGCTGGCTTCTCTGTTTTCTTGCAGCTCTGGTATCAATTATCCCCATGACCCCATGAAAATTCACATTTCAAACCCTACTTGTATTACAAAAGGTGATTGTTTTGAAACAAAAGGCAGCAGTCCTCTGCAAAGCTGCTGAACTACTATGTTTCCAGTTTCAGCTTCATCTGCCCCTCTGGGTTTAAAAAAAATGTCTGGACCTTCCAGAAGTGGGCTTGACTGTTAACTTACTGATGGAACATTGCCCTGCAGGGCCACAAGTGGTCAAGAACTAGCTGAGCCAAGTGGCCCCTGTGGTGCTTGGACTAAGGGACTACTCAGTTCAAACTGGGCCAGATGACTATCATAAGAGGCAAGCCTTCTCCCATTTTCATGGCTGCTGCTGCTGCTTAGGTCCAAGCTTGAATGGCCCTTGTGGCTTGCCAGCACCAGAGACACCACTTGGCTCACTTTGTTCCAGCGCTGTTTTAATGTCCCAGTCCACCCCGACCCTAATTCATCCCTACCTCCTTCTGTATTCCAGTTTTGCAGTCACACCACCACTCTCTCCATTCTGGTATTAGTTTTATTAGCCCTAAATTCAGTGCTAGAAGTAGACTAATCACACAGTAAAAGTTGAAATCGGCACAACATACAGTCCCAACTTAATTCCATACCTAGCTTGCTTTGTGTAATATGTTTCAAATCCCCCCATACTGGACCAAACAATATTCAAGAAGTAAAATGAGTGTCATTAAAGATAAGCATGTTGCTGGGTGAGAAACTGAATAAAAGGGAAAGTCTGTGTCTAAGGACTGCTGCTGAGTTTCTAGCTGGCAGTGCTTTCTGATCACCTTTTAACTCTTTCAGAGCCGTCATTCAAACTCACAGGCTGACCGTGGAGTTTTGCAACCGTCTTGGTTAAGCCTTCTAATCCTTCTGATGTTAGTAGCAAAAGCCCTCCTTTTTATTACTGCAGAATACCTTTTTCCTCTAGCCATCTGAAACTGGACAGAAATCCCATATGGTTTTTTGAAAAGAGCAGTAACTTCATTAAGAGGGGAGACAGGCCTTTAAAACACAACAAAGCTACTCAGAAAAGAGAGGCTAAAATATAATCATGCAATTAGCAGTCATCTGTTCAACAGCTAAGTGTTCTCAAGAGGATTTAAAATTTAAGGAGCCTGCCAGAGGAAGAGAGTTTTCCTAAAATGCCATTTTCCAAATGGTCTCATCCATCTGTGAGTGTAACACACCACAAAAATATTAGATTGTCTAGAGTTCCTACCATATACTTCTTTGCAAACCCAGAGGCCTTTGCGTGAGGCACCTGTAGCACTTGGTGGTGGAAAGTGCCATCAGGGCACAGAGCCAACTTACTCAACCCCATAAGGTTTTCAAGGCAAGAGACAGAGATAAAGAAGTACCTGTGGAAACACACCATTGCAGTTCCTTCCTCCTATCCATGACAGGGGTACAGCTAGATTAGAGTCCAGTAGCACTTTAGAGATCAACAAGATTTTCAGGGTGTAAGTTTTCAAGAGTCAAAGCTCCATTCATCAGAAGGGTGTATGGAGCTGCAGCCATGCAGCCTGTTCTCACAAGTTTTTTTCTCTGAGTTCAATGAGATTTACTCCCAGGTAAGTGTTGAGTAGTTAATTACCCAAATTAAAATTTACTTTTCTCAAGGGAAGAGTAGCAATTTCTTTTTCTTTTTTTAATTTATAATTTTTATTTTATTAAAAAAAAAACAGAACAAACCAACAAACAAATCATACAACAATATAACATGATAAATATCATTTTGGAACTGCGATATGAACAGAGTTGAGTGTTAGAGAAACTTCCTCTACATATAACAAAATACAAAAAACAACAACAGTCATTTCAAAAATACAGTAAGTTTACATAATATGAGTTCTTAGGTATAATGCCACTTTTTGTTAAATAGGAAATAATTGGAAACCAAGTTGCCTGAAATATTTCTTGTTTATGTTCTGTGTTATTTCCATGTATATTTTTTGAAATTTTGCTATGCACAAAACATTCCCATAGTTTATTTTGCCAACAATAAAGTGAAGGGGCCTCTTTAGCTTTCCAAAATTGCGCTATTGAAACCCTAGCAATCGCAATCATTAGTGCTATCTGCATTTGCGTGCTTTTGGGCTCCAGATCTATTAGTCCTAGTTCCAATACGATTGATTCTATCGAAGCAGGCAAGTAGATAGTAGTAATTTCCCCTATCTGTACTAGGATTTGGTCCCAAAAGTTTCGAATTGATGGACAGTGCCACCAACAGTGTGAAAATTCTCCCGGTTGTCCACATTGTTTCCAGCATGTCGAGGGGATGGTTGGTTTTATTTTATGAAGTCGTGATGGTGTTAAGTACCATCTATGTAGTATTTTAAATGTATTAAATCTAACACTGAATATTGGAGAAACATTGTTAGGTAGGGCCCAAATTGATTGCCAAGTTTTTTCAGATAATGGCTGTGCACTATCTAGCTGCCATTGGGTTTGACTGTTCAACCAGCCTACATCTTTGATTGAGCATAATAGCTTATATAATTTAGAGATTAGACCTCTTGACCCACCGTCTTGACTGTGTAAGATCTTTTCAAATTCCATTAACGGAGCTGTAAAAATTTGCTTGTTTAAATAAGTTTGTAGCATATTGCTTAATTGAAGATACCTATACCATGGGATTTGTTCCCCGAGTTTTATTTCCATTTCTGCTTTACTAAGTATCTTTCCTTTGTGAATAAAGTCATTTAAACAACAAAAACCTGCCAATTTCCATTTAACAAACAACTGCTGTTCAATTCCTGGCTGAAACCAGTGTTGACCTGTATATTCAGAAAAACGTGAGATTTCCGGAAGGATTTTAGGCTTGTACATATCCCAAATTGCCAGTGAAGTTTTGAAAAAGTCATTTTGTAATGAACCAATTTTTCTATATTTGATATCATTCCAATATATTTCAGGTAGTGACGGAGAATTACAATCTACTTCTTGTATTTGCTGCCAAGAAAGCTTGGTTTGTGATCGTAATAATCTAGTAATATTAGAAAGGATAGTAGCATGATAATATAAAGATAAATCAGGGAAGTCTAGTCCTCCTTTTTTTGCCTGTCTTCTTAAGGTACTAAACTTTACTCTGGGTTTTTTATATCCCCAAAAAAAATCAATTAAATTTTTCTGCCATTTATTTAACGTTTTAAAGTCAATTTGAATAGGTAATGCTCTAAACAGAAATAAAAACTTCGGTAATACAAAGCTTTTAACTATATTAAGTTTATTCGCCCAAGTAAAATTCTGTGTTTTCCATTGTTCAAATTTTTTTTGTGCACTTTTTATTACTTCTAAAAAGTTACATTTTAACAAATCTTTTAGGTCATTAGGAATATAAACTCCTAAACACCGCCAGCTTTTCAATGTCCATTTAAATGGAAATGCTGATTGCAGTTGGGATTGTAAATTGTTAGCAATGTGTATGGGGACTAGTTTTGATTTATTAATATTTACTTTTAAGCCCGTTATTGTTTGCATTTCTATAAAGATTTTTTGTAGTGCTTTCAATGAGGTAGTCGGATTGGACAAAAAAATTAGAAGGTCATCAGCATATAGGCTAATGAGATGTTCTTGGCCTCCAATATTTATACCAGTAACGTCTGGACACAGCCTTATTGCTTCTGCCAGAGGCTCAATAGCCATTGCAAATAATAAGGGAGACAGGGGACAACCCTGCCTTGTACCTCTACACATTTTTATCATTCTACTTAAAGTATTTTCCACTCGGATTATAGCTGTGGGGTTATTATAAATAGAACTAATTGCATTTAAAAATGATTTTCCAAAGCCCATGTGCGCTAATAAATGTTTCAAATATGTTATACTAACACTATCAAAGGCTTTTTCTAAATCAACTGTAAATAAAATAGCCTCTTTCTTTTGGGTTTTACAATGAGAAATGACATTAAGCGTTCTATGTATATTATCCATCATGGATCGATTAGGGATAAACCCC